>NC_133930.1:64019828-64132328 GCF_964199755.1 Larus michahellis
TCCTTCTCCATTTCCCCATCTGGGATGGCTTCTCTTTTTTTTCAAAGGTTGGTCCTCCATGTGTTCTTTCTTCTTCTGATTTGAGTGGTGGTATGCTATGGGGACCTTCCCTGGTGTATGCCCCACCAACACAAGGTAACCACTTTCTCAGGATGGTTTCATCACACATGTTGGTCTGCGTTCATTGGGACGGGACATGAGGAGGCAGAGGATCGAGAGGTCCATGAATTTTTTGGTATTGGCTTTACTGGCTGTTCTCTGATAGAGATGTGGAAAGCCTGTGTTTCAAGAGAGAAGGGCATCATGGGTGACGTTTCTGCTGCTGGTGATGGTGTCTAGAAGAGACTGCCGTGATCTCCACTCACCAAGTCATTGCTATATGGGCTGCAATACTTAGAAAGGGTGGGAGTAATTTCTCCTAACCACAGATAGTTACTATTATAGTTGCCTATATAAGGCTTCCTTGGTGATCAGAGTTAAAATAAATGACTTTCAGCACGTCTCACCTGACCTGTTCCAAATGTCCATAGAATGGAATGAATCATGTTCCAGAATTGTCCATTTCTCACTGTTAACTGCAAAGGGAATTTAGATGATTATTGGGGAAGTAAATACCAACATTGGATCAAATGAGTTTTGCTCACTGTTTTCGTACAGACTCAGACAGAAATAAGAAAATTGTATTGAGTCAGACAAGTAATTTGGTGGTTCAGAAAAGGTATTCAGCACTTCTCGTAGCATCGCAGACAGTTGCACAAATGCGGAGATAAAACCAAGGTAGAGCAAGACTGTTTGTGCTAATGAGGCATCTGATGAGTCCGCTAATAAAGAAGAATTACTCAAAGTCCTGTGTTTTAAGAAGAGCTGATGTAAATATTGTGGGGAGTTAAAATTAGACAGAGAGGTTTAATACTTAATGTCTCAGCTACTGATCTTACTTTGCAATAGCACATCTTTGTAAATTCCCTTGAACTGACATTGTATGATTTTCAGTCTTTTTTTTTCCTCTCTGAAGAGAACTAATTCCCTGGGTGCACTTGAGAATTTTAGTCTGTGTTAGGCTGGGAAGAAGATTTATCTGAAAAGAATGCAGCTAACTTTGAGGCTATTCTGCTGATGCTCGTGAAGGTTTTAACTGGTCTGTCAGAACACATTGTGCTGACATCTTACGTGCTTTGGCCAAATTCGTCCTGATTGTATAACCTCTTCAATCCCTTTAACTCAACGAGAAGGCGAAGAGTCAGTTTGTTCTAAGACTAAGATGTACTAGAGAAGTACAGCCTTTAAAAAATCAGTAGGACAGCCAATTTTGAAAGTGTTGCCATATGCTAAACTTTTTCTAGTGCTCAGTGAAATGGTCTTTACAAGGAAACCTCAGGCATTTTCATCGTACGCGAATATCATGTTAACTGATGTAGCATCTGAAGAAAGAACTAAGAGATTGTCTGTTTTTTTCAACAATGTCAGTATATTTAATAAGATACTACCTCTGCCTGCAAAGTTTGCCATTTTAGATTGTCGTGGCTAAAGTAATATTATTCCTCTTACAATTACCGTACAGAATATGATGTTCACTTTATTATATAAACATTGCTTGAAATAACAATGGAGTTTTCTTTCTTTTTTTCCTTTTTTTGACTTATGCATAAATTTCTGAAATGGAACCAGAACAGCAATTTTCATTCTAGTGCTGTGTAGCACTGCAGGAGTATTTGAGTAAATGGAAATAATTTCAAATTACTGCTCTGTAGTGACCAGTCCCAGTACTGTGGAGTACAAAAATAACTTTGTGAGTTCATTCGTAGTAGCCCTTAAAAAAATAAAGTTTTTGCAGATAAATTGGAAAAAAAACCAAACCGACAAAAAACATCCAAAACAAAACTTCAAAAGTAATCCAAAGCAAAAAAAAAAAAAAAAAAAAGTAAAAAAATATTACTTCAGCCAAAAGACTGTGTTAAAGCAGAAGCTGTTGCCCAAGCATTCACACACCATTCATGGTGCCGCGCACGCACATGCACACTCTCAGGCGCGCTCCCTCCTTCTTCAGGGTCGACTCTAGGTTTTCCGCAGCAGAGTCTCAGGCGTTAGATTTTATAAAATAAGTAATTTAATTGAAACGTCCATCAGCAAGGACAGGCTGGACTGGGTGCCGCCAGAAAGAGGGACCCCGAACAAAGAAATCCTTGGGCAATTATACGTTTGTGATTTGTACACCCACCCCTCACGTGCTATTCACTCGCTGTCCACGTGTCTTTTAGACCAATGGTGATTTTTGGTCTGGGGTCTTCTAACATCTTACTGGATCTTTTTCTGTGTCCAAGCAGGCACAGATCTTGTTGATCTGCGGTTTTAGCCGAGGGCTGTCACCTCCTTATCTTTTGGTTTACTCTCCTTGTGCACCTGCACTCACTGGCAGAACATGGAGAACTGAAGAGTCCCAGATTTGGGAAAAACACTACCAAAACATCAGTGTGATATCAACATCTTCCCCATACTAAAAGACCAAACACAACGCTGTACCAGCTGCTAGGAAAATGACTAAGAAAAAGAACTCTATTGCGACCCACAGGCTTCAGCAAATCTAGTTACTCATGCTAAGTAAAGCTAGGCAAACAGCTCGAATTACACCATAAGTAATCCTAAGTGATTTATTCTAATTAAAACATATTTATTTACACTAAACAACTACTACTAATAAATAAATAGCTGTATCTTCTGCAGTTTTCTGTAACTGAAGTGATTGTGCTTAGAAATGTTCCGTGTGATGGTGAGCTTTTAGTAAGACCAAGCAGGTCCCCTTTTGGGACTGCGAATACAGTGGTGTCCGCAGGATGGGAAGGCTGCCCCTCGTCATCGCCGGTGGCAGCGGTGGCCCTGCAGTTCCAGTCCTTCCATCGGCAGGATGCTGCCCGCTGTGGTCCCATGCCATCCTCCTCCCCGGGGCTGGCCTGCTGCGGCATCGCCTCTCCTCTTCTCTGCAACTCTGGGAGTTGGCAGAGCCTGCCCCTCTTTGGATGCCGCCTCTTAGGGAAGCGCTCCTGTCTCGGACTAATGGATGCATCATTCTGATCGTGGAGTAATGAAATTACAAAACCAGACTTCTTCTCTTTTTCGTAATCTCCTCCTTTCTTTTACTTTAGTAGAGGCAAGGGGCTTTCATTTATCACAGCCAGTGTTTTTCATTATTGGACAAACTACACGGCTATAAACTAGGCACCTAAACTAATTACCCATAAATCTTTGCTTATGGGTAATTACTGTTAACTCTTTGCAAATTAAATTCCCTCTGATGGACAAACTATGAAGCTCTGACTTTCTACCATTGCAGTTGATAGGAGCAGGTTTGAAACTTCAGGGAATAATTTCACATCTTTAAATTCTAATCAGGGAGATTAATAGAGCAAACTGGGAGGAAACACGTGAACTCTTAATTTTGTTAATGCTAGTGCCACTAGACCTTTCTGACAACTGTAGAAAATGTGCTGAGTGCTGTGTTCCTCCTTTAGGAACAAAATGTGATGCTCTTAAAAAATTGCATAGGCCCGTGGTGGGAGAAGGGGAATGAAGATGGAACTCGGGTGGTTAGTTGTGTGACATACTAAATGGGAAGTTTGTGCTTTTATTTTAGTTTTTCTTAATTATGTTGAGTGGTAGGTTTGCAATAGTTGTTAGTTTCAGCAGGAAGCTAAGCACATTTGTTGAGACATTGGAAATTGGAGTCTTTTCCAACCACAGTTTGCTTAAAAAAAATAATATTAGAATGATGACATTTTCTGTGTCCCCTCTCACAAAATCTATGCTATTTTACTGAAATCAACAAGTGAGTCTAGAAGTTCCCCATAACTGGGAATTACTTTTGCTGCCTATGTTATTGTAGTATGACTGCAGTGAAGGTATATACTCAACTAACTCATATATTAAGCCATAGTGTACTAATCTAGGATAACTTCTGTAATTATTGTTACCAGTAACTGTGTAAAAAATATTTCACATGTATGGTGCAATTATAGCCTAAAGTACAAGCTTGGAGCTCATTAAGATCCTGAATAGCATTAACAGTATTATGAAAGGTTGATTACTCTGATCATTTATCTTCGTCATGGTGCCTTCAAACAAGGAGCAAATATATATTTCTTCAGATTTGAATGGTTGGAATTTCCTCTGTTTAGACTTTCATTTTTCCTAAAGGTAGGCACAGTCTCTATCTCTGCTACCTTGTAAATAGCAATGAGCATGCCATGCGTTTTTCCCTTTTGCCATCCATGGCTTAGTGCAACATTTGGTAGCTCGATACTGGCTGAGTATTGTCTGAATGCCTCTTAAGTTGTCTTTTAAGACAACCTCCTGTTTGCCCAGTTTTCTTAATAGTCAAAAACTTACTGGCTAGGTTGAGTCAACTCTGAACAAGTAACCTCAAGAGCCAGTGTGGGCACGGTGTGCTTTTCCCACAGAACGGTATCATGCCCGAGTGTGGGCAGGTCTTCGAGCCTCAGAGATCCTCTGTTCGTCAGCGGACACATCAGCTTGGCTGTGCCATGCCCTCTGCTAGCATGATTTCTGGTCCTGAGGGTAGCCTAGGTTTGGCAATTTGTTTCTCCTTTGAATTTCAAATACTGGGCAAATAAAAGGTGGTGATGTGATATGGCTGATGATTCTGTTTTGCCTGCAAGAGAAATAATACAACTGATTATAAACTGCATTCAGAGCAAACTCTTTTATGCATAACATGCATTCTTTTACAGTACTTTAATATTGTGGCATAAGGATATTACCAGAGGTTGAGGAGTTATCCATGAGGTGTTGTGAAGCTGTAAGATGTTATCTGAGATGAAAAGGGACATTCTCCATCAGAAATTCATGTATGTTTACTAGGAGACAGTAGGCTGCAGTAAACGTGAATGTTCAGCAAATCAAGAAAACATCTAGAAATTATGATGATGGAAAAATACTACCACTAAACAAAGCGAAAGAAGCTTTTCTTTAGATTACATTTTTGGGGGGATAATTCAGTATTTGGAAGTGCAAATGAAATAATTAAAAGAAGAAATGCACTTTGACTGGATATGGTGAACTTACTTCTACTTCCTTTAAGTAGTACTCTTCTGTTCGCTGACCCTCTTGTGGCCCCCACTAGCATTTTTGTTTCCCTTGCAGTCCAGTGATGCGATGTAACATGCACTGCTTTCTGTTAAAAGCAGGATCAAAGAATCTCTGGTAAGAGTCGTGCACCTAGATGTCAAAGCGCTGCCTCCAGTCCTTGTGTGCTGGTGAGATGTTTTAATTTCCGTGCTGCAGTGAAGAGCGGATTAAGCTCCTTGCGGTGTTTGGAGTTCACTGTTGTGTTTGCTGCTCTTGGCTGTACCGCTGTGAAGGGGTTTCAGTGTGGTATGGTGTTACTCAAGCTAGCTCTCAATCAGTTGTCTTCTTCCAATAAGGGTTTACCAGGGGAAGAAAGATGGGTGAAGTGGGTTTAAAGCCTCATTAGCACCAGAGCATATATGTTGTGCATGTTACAGTGTCCTGTGATAAAATCACAGCCACGTGGCTGTCTGTGTAGTCCCACCACCTCCCTCAAGTCATATTGATGTTATGTTCATCGCTTTCTCTTCTATGGCTAAACATTTTAAAGTACCTGAATGAGTTTGTAGATAAACCCTAGTTTCCATCAGTCTTAACCACATTTTTTATACAGCTACAGAAAGGATAGATATTTAGCTGTAACTTAAGGCTGTAACATTTTTACTATGAGGCATTTTAGTTTACATCCTGCCTACTGAGTTTACTAACTGACCCTAAACAGTTTTGGGAGAGTTGCTGAGTTAAATGGTGCGCAGTCTTCCCAAAATATGGAGGTGCTTAGGGAAGAGCAATGCGAATTGTGGGTAGTAAATTACAGAACTGCTGATAGCTCTAGCAGGCAGGTGGAGGAAGCGGAAGACTGCAGGGACAGAGGGACAAAAAGTGGGACAGAGCCTCCAGTGTCCTTGAGACTGCAGTCTGCATTGTGCACAACACTTTCGGGATCTTTGGGCATTTATAGAAGATGTATATAGCTGCTCACACTAAAGGGCGAGGGCTGCGTTTAGCCACGATCATTAATATTTTGTCAGCCATAACCACTTGGCTTTATTGTCAAGATAGGACATAGTCCTCCATGAATTTCTGTGATCTGTGTACTTGCAACAGTTTTTCAAGTTTCTCAGTGCATTCAGTGTTTAAAAAGCATTAGTGTTGCTTCTTTAAAAACATTAGTTTCCTGACTGGATTCCCAAATTTGCCATTGCTAACAGGTTTTTTAGTAAGGCAGTGTGGGAAAAAGATTACAAAGATTACAGATGGAGGCATAAGGAAAGAATCTCTGAATAAAAGCCTGGATAAACTTCTCAGCATTGTAGTGAAGCCCAAAAAATTATGTTGTTTTTTTTTTTCCAAGATGTAACACATAATTTAAATTTATGTGTACTTTCCTTTTCTTTTGAAGCCAAAGCTTTAGAGAGCCAGACCTTACTAAAGTTCTTTATATAATTGACATATGCTAAAATTTTGTGATATATCTTTTGCAGGATAAAAAACGTTAGATACTTGCACTGCATATGAAAATACTGTAAATACATAATTAAGCAATCTGGATGGATTGGCTATTGATCACAATGAGTACAGTACATGCTCTGTTAAATCTTCAAAAAAGAATTGTTCAATTTTGGATGAGTTTTTGGTAAATCAAACTCAGAAAGTCCCAGCCCAGAAGCAGCATTTCAACACATGTAAAGCTCACTAAGTTTGCAGAGTTTGACTTCAGTAGTTGGCAGCACATAAAGTCTCATCAAGGGTATATTCTCTTTAAACGTCAAGAAAATAAATGGTGGGAGGGAGTGGCAGGAGTACGTGACACCTTTCACGGTTTGGGTTTTATTCAGAGGAAAATGCTCTGCATACAAACGCAACGCTTGATGGTCTCTCTGTGGGACCCAAAGTGTTGCGCAGCGTGGCTGGTCAGTCCTCTCGAAGAACCTCTGGTCTGTCACCAGCTTCATGAAGATCTCTGGAGGTGTGCCTCCAAGCCTTCCTCCCTGCTTGTGCATCACAGCTCTTTGCACAGGTCTGGTGGCATCAGGCTGTGGCTGACGTGGATGCTGAAGCCCATGCCTGCGGAGGACATCTGCTGCGCAGGGCAGGCACCAGCCTATTTGCTTACATCGACAACCAATTGTATGGCTGTAACCCAATTAGTGCTTATAAGCGCATGAACCAGGCACGGGCATAACTGACCACACTTTTTATTCCAAGTCTCCCTCTGAAAGTACACGGGGAACTTTTTTATAACATGTTTAAAAAATAAATTGTGAATCTGTAAATCCTATACAGACTATGCTGCAAATATTACTTAACTGTGATTCTATTTTACATTCTAATAAAGACTGGAAATGCCAGTCTTCAGATGTGCCACTGGAGTATGCTGTGATTGAAGTTTCAGTACGATGGGGAGAACGTGAAAGAATTAATTTATTTTTAAATATGTAATACACCATTGTGCTGAATCCTTTATGTACAGGAGTACAGACTGACATAGATTAGATTAGAATCATTATCCTGGATTACAGAGCAGCTCTGATAGCTAAAAAGCCTCAGTCCTTTAAAAATGGAAATTGCAGTCATTGGAAACTGCAGTCTTTCTCTAACATAGCTGATTAAAAAGTGGCTTGGTCAGCGGCTGGTATAGAGAGCTTCAAGAAAAGATAAAAAGATGTTCATGGACTAGAAGATCTGGAATATTCTCCTGAAGAACAGTAATTTCACTCTCATAACTACAGAAAAGAGCTCCCTCATCTCAAGCATTGAATAGTAGTGACAGTTTCTGGAAAACATAATTTACTGTACATGCACTTGCTTGCATATGTATGTCATTAGTTACTAGAATGGTCTGTGATCACCGTCACTGAGGATGGTTTCTGTGACATTCTGAACATCCTGTTGAAGTTCCTGTAGGTATAAATATCTGCATCAGGAGCTGTCAAATGATAGGAAGGTAAAAAACGGAATTTCACAAAAACCAGAGAAAGCAACACAGAACAGAGGACACAGCAGTAGTGCTGGGAAGGGAGAAAGCTGAAGGTGCATCGTTGATTAAATTTACCAAGGAAGAGATTTGAGAAATGTGCTAGAGGGAAGAGGAAAAAGAAGGAAAAGTTTAGTCCTTTATTTAATAGGGAAGACAAGCAAATAAAACATTGTGTAGAGAAAGCTGGGGTCTTTGTAAAAGGTTAATAGAATATTAAAGGCCCAATTACAGCAGAGAGAATTACAGTGAGAATACTTAGGTAAGTCAGAGTGGTAATGTTGGTGGGGAGCTGGTGATGTCCATCCCAGAATACTGAAAAAGGAAGCTCTCGTGAGCAAAACCTGTGTCTTCAGCTGTTATCCTTGAGAAGTAACTCCAGGCAGTTGAAGTCCCAAAAGTCTAGAAAAAAGCAAAATAGTGGTGAGTGAAAAAAGGGTGGAGGGTTATTGAGTCCATAGATTGTAGTTTAGTAAGGCTTACATCAATACCTGGAAACAAGTTATTAAATTATTCATTTGTAAGAGCTTAGAGAGTGGTAAGAGAGAGGCAGGCAATACTGGCATGGCTTGAGTCTGTGTGTGACTCAGTGAATGCCTTTTGTATGGTTTGGTTTTTTTTGCAGTGTCCATGGCCTAGGGAATAAGGTGGACATGGTAAATACGGTGTACCTTGATTTCTGGTCTGATTCCCGCAGGGTTGTTGTATTGGGTTTACCTGGCAAGGTTTTGGTGGCGTGGGGCTGCAGGGGTGGCTTCTGTGAGAAGCCACCAGAAGCTTCCTCCATGTCAGACACAGTAGCTTGGTTGCAGCTGGCTCCAAGATGGACCCGCCACTGGCCAAAGGTGAGCCCAATGTTGATGTTGGTGGTCCCTCTGTGATAACATATTTAAGAAAGGGTGAAAAATACAGCAGCAGTGTGAGAGAGAAGTGAGAAGAACATGAGAGCAGACACCAAGGTTAGTGAAGAAGGGGAGGGATGAGGTGCTCCAGGCACCGGAGCAGAGATTTCCCTGCAGCCCATGGTGAAAACCATGGTGAGGCACGTTGCCTCCCTGCAGCCCATGGAGGTTAATGGTGAAAACAGATATCCACCTGCAGACTGTGGAGGACCGCACACCAGAGCAGACGGACATGCCCCGAAGGAGGCTATGACCCTGCGGAGAGTCCACACTGGAGCAGGTTCCTAGCAGGAGCTGTGGCCCTGTGGAGAGGAGCCCATGCTGGGGCAGTCTGTTCCTGAATGACTGTACTCTGTCGGACCCACACTGGAGCAGTCCGTGAAGGCCTGTATCCTGTGGGAGCAACTCCATGCTGGAGCAGGGGAAAAGCATGAGGAGGAAGGAGTGGCAGAGACAAAGTGCAATGAACTGACAGCAGCCCTCATCCCCCACCACTCTGCACCACTCAAGGGGAGGAGGTAGGGGAGTTGGGAGTGAAGTTGAGTCTTGGATGATGGGAGGGATGTTCTTAATTCTCACCATCCTGCTCTGTTATTAATTGGCAATAATTAAAATTAATTTCTCCAAGCTGGATCTGTGTTGCCCATGACAGTAACTGGTAAGAGATCTCCCCGTCCTTATCTCAACCAAAGGACTTCTCCATTATACTTTCTCCCCTCCGGTAAAACCTTTTAGAAACCTTCCAAAGTGTGGTGTGAGACCTTCCTTCCTGGGTCATTGCAGAACTGCCTGCCTGTTTTTCTCCAGTGATGCATTCCTTCACCAGGAAGCATTTTAAACAGTCTGTAGGCTGATCGAGGAGAAGTGACAGAGCAGCTTGGTGGGCACCTGGCAGCCAGACAAGGTCAACCCACCACAGTCATGCATGGCATTCTTTTAACTCTGAGAAGGAAGGTGTGGTGACCCCAGCCTCCTGCCCACTTTGTCCCTTGGGGAGAGTGGGAGGTGGCACCAGGGTGGGTGCTCCAGGGAGTGCTCCAGGCTGGCTGCCTCCTCGTGGCAGGGGTAGCTCAGGACTGATGCAGTGCCGTTCCTGTGTGCATGTGGAGGAAATCCAACATTTAGGGGAGGGCTAGACCTACTTAGGTCTTTCCCAGCCACCAGAACCAAAGTCTGCCCAGCTTGAAAGGCTGGACTTTATACTTTTGGAAAATTAGACCTGACTTGGTACCACCCCTGTGCTTGCAGTAAGTTGGCGTTTGGTCATCAGACTTAACCAAGACTGCAAAACTTATCGCTCTGATGGAAATAACCCCCTACTGACACAACCTGCAGCAGAATATATTGCCTTAATGCTATCTTCGGTTTCTCAGGAAATTTGTTTTTCTGTTTTTTTTGTATAGTATCAGTGTGCTCCTGCTGCAGCTTCCTCTTTCTACTGTAGCTTTTTTATTCCAATGAAATTACAACCAAGTGTAAGTCTGCAGGTTATTGTTGTGATGGTGGCAAATTAGGTTTTCTGACTGTTACAAAAATATTAGAAATGGCAGATTAAAAGTGCTCCCTGGTTATGAAAAATCAGCTATTTCAGTTTATCTTTTTACTTGAAAAATATAGTGTCCTTAATGGAGAATATATGTCAGTATGATCAGAATTTGCAAATCATTACAAAAAGTGTTCATTTAGGGAGCATTGGCAAGATACAGTACACTTCTCCATACTCTTTTGCATTGCCTGACTTACCTCTTATGATTAGCAATGGCTGTCCCACCTAAATTGAAGAAGAAAATATGCAGAGTAACTAGAAAAAAGCCAAAGAACTTTTAAAACTGCAATATATTAATATTTTTTTTTGTTGTCTTGTGGTAAGAGATCCTCGGTTGACACTGCAGATAAACTTCTTGGGAAAATCAACTTATTTCAGAGAAGCCATTGCATTGGAGTTGATGATTCAGCACAATATGAACATACAAGGAGAAAGTTGTACAGCTTACCAAAATGAGGGCTATTCAGGATAAGCACGGGCACAAGAGCTTGCAGAAACCCAGAAATGACTTGGCCTAAATTAGCTGGTAGTGAATGTAGTTCAAAGCTTGGCTTACATATGCAGACACAAATAGCCATTAAATTTTCCCTGCCTGATTTTAAAAGGTAACTTTTTTCTACACAGGGCAAGCTGGTAGTAGTCAAACTTCCATAAACTCCCTTCTTTGTCACTTCCCTTGACAAGGAAAACCAAGAGTCATTACGGGACGTGTGAAGGTCATTATGGTGATGTGTGAAACTGGCCTTTGCACCTGGGGACTGTCATGAAGAGCAGCAATCAGTGATGTTGACATCCGCTCAACCTACAGACTGCTTAAAACACTTCCTGGTGAAGGATTGTGTCACCAGAGGAAAAACAGGCAGGCAGTTCTGCAGTGACCCGGGAAGGAAGGTCTCACACCACGCTTTCGAAGTTTTCTACAAGTTTTTACTGCTCAACACTTTCTCCTCTCATGTGCTCTTCATTAAGATTAAATAAACAATGTTTATTCTTCATTAGTATCTCTTAAGAGGATGGGAGGGAAAAAGTGCTGCTTATGAGGTAATGGTTTAAATGGTACTTAAAATAAGGCATGGGTGTTTCCAGGGGAGCTACTTTCACTGAACTGTTTTAGTCGTCAGGCTTTGTGTGCTGCTTAGGGGGGGACGGTAGCCACACAGCATGTCACACAGACAGAAGGTGGGTGCACAGAGTCTGTGGCCATGAGAATATGCCTGAGACTGCAAATCCAAGGATTTGGGTCTGCGTCTTGCGCAAGTAGTCTAAGTACCTGGGTTTGAAAATTTGACCCAGTGTTTCCAAAGTTCAGTACCAAGGACAAAAATCTGCATCCCGCTGGAAGCAGTAGGAGTTCACTCCGTCCACTCTTCTACCCCTTTTCTTTGCTCTTCCTGTTTAATTGAACTGTCTAAATGAGAGAAGGTGAGTACTCTCCTGTCCTGGAAAAGAGAAGAGCCGTCTCAAAGGAAACTCCATTCTAAATAAAATATTCAAAATCAGTTACTGGATCTGTCGGACTGCAAGAGCTTCATGTCAAAAAAATCAACCTGATGTTACTACAAGTTCATTTTCAGCCAACTTTCAGCTGCAAGTTTTTTTCAGGCTTGGTAGGAAGGAAACTGTTTTTCCCATTGAGAACTCTCCTGCTGTTTTAGAAATACAGGTGTTCTTATGTGTGGTCTAACCCAATTTTTTAAAGGGCCTAAAGGAAAAGGAAGAAAGAGTGAATGTATTTTCTATACATTTTTCTTCCACAGTGCTGTATGAAGTGCTAGGATCTTCACCTCCTGTCTGCATTTCAGCACTCTTACTTGAAGCTTTGTTCGGGAACCAACTTTCTGAAAGTTGAGTTACACCTAGGAGAGCAATGTATGCACAGTAAAGCAGTAACCTCTGAAATACAATGTAGTTTGAATTTTGCTTCCATGTTTTCAAATTAAGGTCTGAGATAATGTAATGATTCTTGCTTTTTTAGTAAGTTTGGGTCAGCTGTATTCTTCCACTCAACAAAAGGCAGGGAAGCGAGATGCGTCAAAATGCTTTCAGATGTGTAGTGTTGGTGACCTGTTTCTGGTCCGTGATGTTTACCCACCAGAGAGTTCAGAAGTCATATTTGAGGCAGGGGAAATAATCTAATGTTAACATGAGTATTACAGAATGCGGCTAATTTAACCCCTATCTGAATGCCCACTGTTTTAAAAGGCGGTAATGCTAGGTGTAATAAAGTGTTTAAACTTACTGTAGGATAGACGTATTTTTCTACAAATTTCCTGCAATACTTGAGGGAGGAGACCCACTGGAGGCTTGTGAGAAATATGCTGCTGCAGTCCCAGCAGGAATTAGCAGCTACTGGTCCAGCCACCACAGCAGGGATGGCTTGGACACTGCATTTTAATTAGTGTGTCACCAGCCAGCCTAGCCCACATCTAAAGGCTTGCAGTTCTACAAATAGTTATCTGTGGAAGTTACAGGTTCAAGAATATTGGCAAGCACTAGTTTGATTACCCTTTTATTTAAAAACAGCATATGTCTTTTTTTGGGAATGTGCTTATGTAAGGCTCCTTTTGTTTGTCTGCTGAATGCAGTGAAGGCCGAATATTGAAAACATCTTGGTCTATTGCATTGCCTTTGCAGGCCAGACTGAACAGGAATCAATTACTAAAAAGTCCTTTCACCTCAAATATTAGAAAATCAGCACAGCAGTTGAAAGTTATAGAATCAAAATCTGAAAAGGCATAGATGTTTTTCTTGTCAAAATCAAACCAGGCAGAGCTCTGGAACGCAATGGAATTAGCTTTCCTTTCCAGACCTGTGTATGTTTTTTCCACCAGGCTTACCTTTTTCAAAAGTTAGTTCTATTCCTTCTAAAATGAACTTTTTTTCTAAAAAAAAGTTCAAGTTTGGTTTTTTTTCTTTCCCTACATTATGTTAGTTTTGGAAATTTTCCATTCTCTTTACAAGTTGTGAAGTAATGAGGGGAAACAAAGGGCTGCAGTTGCGCACAATTGCCTGCAAGTCCTGTATATGTAGATACTGATGTTTAGAAGAGGTTTGTAGATCAGATTTGAATAGTTTAATAATTGCTTCTAAGTTCACTGTAGAAGGAAAGTTTGTTTTGATACACTTTCACATGAAATGAAATGCAAGTTGTAAGAATTTCCAAATTTACATGTATGTGCTTTTTTAATAGCAGTAGTAATGCCATAGAATATGCATTTTTAAAATATTTTCATTTGTGTGTATTTCAGTAGCTTCGTCAATCATTTTTGGTTCTGTCCAGTCTTTAACTTTAAACAGCGCATTTAATTTTGAAGTCTAAGAATAATAATTTTATTCCTATAAATCCATTTTGTCCTTCTAGTATATATATAAGAAAGAGTGAATGAATGTATTTTAACTTTATGCCTCTGTAAACTGTACAAAATGATCTGTATTATTTATGGAAACCAGTACTGGACTGTAATCTGTTAATGCAGTTTTGGCAGCACACATTTCCATGGCTCTGTAGTAGGTACAGTTTTCTTGGGACCGTTCATTCTTTTACCTGATTTGTTTGGACAAACTAGGTTGTGTAGTTGTTCTTTGACTACATGAAGCACAAACTAATTTATTTTTCAAAAATCAATTCAGAATTTAAGGAATTTAATCCAAATGAAATTTACAGGCGATTACATTGAGCACTGTATTTGTACGGAGTTGATTAAAAATGCAGTATAAAACCTGGGGTGAGCAGGCATGGTATGGAGATGCTGACCTACTTTTGAAAGGACCAATTTTCCTACTTCCAGTGAAAATACTGTCAGTGACTGTTTGTTTATTTTATTATAAAAACTGCAGCTCTAGGAATTCACTTTTCCTACCTACCTGTGACCAAATAAACATCTGACTGTGTTTCATTTTGGTTCCCGTTCCTGTTTCAGAGGCAGAAGGTTTTTGTGGGTGTGGGGAAGAAAAGGTTTTTTCCAACCTGGCTCTAGTTCTGTGTGTTTTCTTTCCTTGGCTTTTCTCTCTTTCTGCCAATCTCCACCGCAGGTCCAGCCTGATCCTGCAAATTCCATTTTCTCCTTTATGTGCAAATTCTGCTGATCACTTCCACCTCCTTAACACCCCTCCTGGGCGTCCCTGCCTTCTTTCCATCTGTGCTGACACCACTATTTTTGACTGCACATACTTGAAGTGTGACCATGACTTTCCTCTTGGCTTCGCAGTCTGGACTCCCTAGTACCGGCAGAGAGCTATGGTGCTGTCACCCGATCTCTAAAATAACTGTCCTTCTACAATCCTACACCTCAGGATAATAATAAGAAATATAATCCAGAATGATCAACAAAGTGTGTATTAGGTGGGCAAAAAAGTTTTACGCATACATTTTTAATATTTTTAAAACATCTTTCTAATTTGTGTGGAAAACAACACACATACAGGGACCAGTCACTGGATTTTAGTCTACTTTCAGTTTTTAAGTGGTACTTTTAATACTTTAAATTTTTCATGCAATCATTGGACTAACGGCTGAGCAAGTTTATCATGTAGCTCAAGTATTTGTACTGCAGGAGGACTAGGCCTGTGCTAATAATGAGTTGCGTGTGTAGCAGTGGTGATACGTTCCATGCACAGGATGTCATGAGGTTTCGCGTGAGTTGCCGTTGTCCTTGTTGTAGAAAGCATCATGTGGACGTGAGTGTATTTTACTGTCCGTAATGACTACATAGTTAAGATGTATGCGTTACTTTCAGGGTATTTGTAAGTTCAAAACTGGGTATAGAAACATATTTTTGTAGTAAAGCATATAGCATACTTAGTTAAGCGGTTTGTTTTTCTTTTTTGTTCTTTAGCATGTTCGGTTGTACATTGGGTTTTAAAACTACATCTTTAACAGAATTTTTAAGCAGCTTTCCAGACAGAAACACATATGTCAGTAAAAGAGAATGACAATGTTTTCAACAGTATAGTAATTCTAGTTTTTACTGTTCTCTGACTTGGCCAACTATATATTCCAAGAATATGCCTTTTTTTTATATTGTTCCAACCAATTTAAAAAAATTTATGTTTTGAGTTCAGGCAGCCTGTTCTAGGCAGAGATGCAAAAAAGCAACAGCTGGATGCTCCTTTAAACCTAATTTTCTTTAGAAGTAGATAAGTAAACACTTACATATGCAAATATGTATAGTAATATATTTCATATAAATATAAGTGTATGTATATATGCAAAGATAGATATATATGTATGTCTGTATGTATGTATGTATGTATTCACCAACTACAAAGATGGAAGAGCTGGCAGGATCAATTCTAAATATGCCAACACAATATAGTGAGTAATCTTGTGGTTGAACTCATCTGGAGCATGGGAGACTTTCATTTCTGGTTTCTAGTCTGAATTGGGAATGGGTTGCTTGTGAATCACAGACTGTAGTGTAGTTCTGCAAGTGATTTATTAGCTGCCCGGGCTTAGGGGCCTCTCAGTTTCTTCTGTTGAAACTGTTCATGCTGTAGGTTTAAATATTCCCTAGTGTTTGTATCTGCTGCTTATCAAATAAGTGCCTTAACCATTGAGTATAGGTGATCTCTTTCAATAGCACCATTACTATTTATCATTCAGATGAAGTGGAACACCACCTGCAGAGAACGGGACGTTGAGGGGATCGCAGTCTGTCTACCTGGCCATAAATGTCAAGCCTGTAGAAAGTGGCATGTTGCCACAAGAATTTTTCGTTCCTGCATATTTGTGTTTTCTGACCAAATGTATCAATGAAATGTTTAGTTGTTGCAAATTCCAGGCCAGGTTCTGAGAGCCTGGTGGAATGGCAGTCAAGGTTTGATGTAGAAAGAACTTAAGGGCAGGAGGTTACAATTAGCAGCTTTCTGAGCTTTTGGGTTGCACGTGAGATTTTTGCCGCTGAAGCTTCCCACTGCTCTTTAGTGGTGAAAGCTTGAATCGCTCCATTTATATTGGTGACCTTCCAAATCATACAGGCTCAGGAAAACTGCATGTGCTGATTCAGCAGAAGGCTTGCAGAGCCACAGAAGGAAGCCAAAATAAGCAAAGAAAAATGCCCTTATTTGCACAAGGCAGTTCTGTTTGCACATTTACATTAAGGCCTGTGGGCTGCTTCCTTCCTTCCCCCCTCCCCCCTGCTGCCTTTTTTTTTTTCGTTTTAATGGGAAGAAAGAAAGAGATCCAGTTATGGCAAAAGAGACAAGGAGTCACGTCTGTACTAGTAATGGTTGTCTGCTAAGCTTTGCAGCAGGCATGGTGTAAGCAGGTTGCCATCCTGTTCCCGAGTCCCAGGTGCCAGTTTTTGGCACAGAAGGGAAGGCAGTGTTAGCTGGTAGCTCCGTGATCTCTTTCCTGGCTGGTGGCAGCATGCCTGTCAGAGCTGGGCGTAGGCACACAAACCAAAAGAGAACTCACTGAAAGCGTTCCCGAGTCTTGTGATACTTGTCATCATTTTTACCCCAAATTAGGACTCCAGGGATGTGGTATCAGAAATCTTTACAATAGGGAATAATTTCTAAACTAGCCCCTCCGTGTGTTTTGAACAGTGACTAATGAGCCTGATGGCAAACTGCTCATCTGGACATGCCTTCATAAATTGAAAGGGGGTGGGGACGGTACTGGGCTTGCTGGTGAGGTGGCAGGGCATAGTTGCTCAGTGCTCGTGGGCCAGTGTGCCAGTATTTCTGAAAGCCAGAAGGCATACCACATCTCAAGGGTCAAAACTACACACACGACGCCCCCTCTGAAATGCTTATACACCAATGCACACAGCATGGGGAATAAGCAGGAAGAGCTGGAGATCTATGTGCGGTCGCAGGGCCACGATCTCATTGCAATTACTGAGACGTGGTGGGACAGCTCACATGACGGGAATGCTGTCATGGATGGCTATGTCCTTTCCAGGAAAGACAGACCAGCGAGGCGTGGTGGTGGAATTGCACTCCATGTGAGAGAGCGGTTGGAATGCATCGAGCTCTCACTAGGGGCAGATGACAAGAGGGTTGAGAGCTTATGCGTAAGGATTAAGGGGCAGGCAAATACGAGGGACACTGTTGTGGGTGTTTATTACAGGCCACCTGATCAGGATGGGGAAGCTGATGAGGCTTTCTACAGACAGCTGAAGGTAGCCTCGCAATCGCAGGCCTTGGTTCTCATGGGGGACTTCAATCACCCCCATATGTGCTGGGAAGATGACACAGCCAGGCATGCACAGTCCAGGAGGCTCCTCCAGTGCATTGATGATAACTTCTTGACACAGGTGGTACAGGAGCCAACAAGGAGAGGAGCACTTCTGGACCTGGTACTGACAAACACAAAAGGACTGGTGGAGGACATTAAGGTTGGGGGCACCCTAGGTTGTAGTGATCATGAAATGATAGAGTTCAGGATCATGGGTACCACGCATAAAACATCAAGAAGTAAAATTACAACCTTGGATTTCAGGAGGGCTAACTTCAACCTCTTCAAGAAACTGCTTGGAGAGATCCCGTGGGCTAGGGCTCTGGAAGGCAAAGGGGCTCAAGAGAGCTGGTTGATATTCAAAGACCACTTCCTCCAAGCTCAGGATCAGTGCATCCCTAAGAGAAAGAAATCGGCCAAGGGACACAGGAGACCTCCATGGTTGAGCAAGGAGCTTCTGAAAAAGCTCAAGTGGAAGAAGGAAGTTTACAATAAGTGGAAGAAGGGACTGACCCCTTGAGGGGATTACAAGAATGCCACCAGAGCATGCAGGGATGAAACAAGGAAAGCCAAGGCTGCCCTGGAATTAAACCTGGCTAGGGATGTCAAGCTCAACAGGAAGGGCTTCTACAAGTATATTGGAAGCAAAAGGAAGACCAGAGAAGTTGTGGGCCCACTGTTGAATGAAACAGGAGCCATGGTGACGGAGGATACGGAGAAGGCGGAGTTACTGAATGCCTTCTTTGCTTTGGTCTTTACTGCTCGGCCCAGCCCTCAGAAGTCCCAGGCATTGGCGGAAGTAACGGGGAAAGAAGAAGACTTCCCTTGGGTTGAGGAGGATCGAGTGAGGGATCAATTAGATCAATTAGATATTCACAAGTCCATGGGCCCCGATGGGATGCACCCGAGAGTGCTGAGGGAGCTGGCGGAAGTCATTGCCGGGCCGCTCTCCATCATCTTTGAAAGGTCCTGGAGAACAGGCGAGGTGCCTGAGGACTGGAGCAAAGCCAATGTCACTCCAGTCTTCAAAAAGGGCAAGAAGGAGGAGCCAGGGAACTACAGGCCGGTCAGCCTCACCTCCATCCCTGGAAAGATGATGGAACAGCTTGTTCTGGGTGTCATCTCAAGGCACGTGGAGGAAAAGAAAGCTATCAGAAGTACTCAACATGGATTCACCAAGGGGAAATCATGTCTGACTAATCTGATAGCCTTCTGTGATGGCATGACTGGATGGATAGATGAGGGGAGGGCGGTAGATGTGGTCTACCTTGACTTAAGCAAGACATTCGACACAGTCTCCCATGGCATCCTCATAGGGAAGCTTAGGAAGAGTGGGCTTGATGAATGGACAGTAAGGTGGATAGAAAACTGGTTGAAAGACAGAGCTCAGAGGGTTGTGATTAGGGGCACAGAGTCTAGTTGGAGGTCAGTGACGAGTGGTGATCCCCAGGGGTCAGTACTGGGCCCAGTCCTCTTCAATATATTCATCAATGACCTGGACAAGGGGATAGAGTGCACCCTCAACAAGTCAACAACTTTGCTGATGACACAAAGCTGGGGGGGCGGGCCGTGGCTGACACATCGGAAGGGTGTGCTGCCATACAGAGAGACCTGGACAGGCTGGAGAGTTGGGCAAAGAGGAACCATATGAAATTCAACAAGGGCAAGTGTAGGGTGCTGCACCTGGGGAGGAATAACCCCATGCACCAGTACAGGTTGGGGGCTGACCTGCTGGAGAGCAGCTCAGCTGAAAGAGACCTGGGAGTCCTGGCAGACAACAGGATGACCATGAGCCAGCAATGTGCCCTTGTGGCCAAGAAGGCCAATGGCATCCTGGGGTGCATCAAGAAGAGTGTGGCCAGCAGGTCGAGGGAGGTCATCCTCCCCCTCTACTCTGCCCTAGTGAGGCCGCACCTGGAGTACTGTGTCCAGTTCTGGGCTCCCCGGTTCAAGAGGGACAGGGAACTGCTGGAGAGGGTGCAGCAAAGAGCTACCAAAATGATTATGGGAATCAAACACCTCTCTCATGAAGAAAGACTGAGGGATTTGGGTCTTTTTAGTCTGGAAAAAAGACGACTGAGGCGGGATCTTATCAACACTTATAAATACTTAAAGGATGGGTGTCAGGAGGATGGGGCCAGGCTTTTTTCAGTGGTGCCCAGCGACAGGACAAGAGGTAACGGGCACAAACTTGAGCACAGGAAGTTCCACCTAAACACGAGGAGGAACTTCTTTACTTTGAGGGTGGCAGAGCACTGGAACAGGCTGCCCAGAGAGGTGGTGGAGTCTCCAACTCTGGAGACATTCAAAACCCACCTGGACGCATTCCTGTGCAACCTGCTCTAGGTGACCCTGCTCTGGCAGGGGGCTTGGACTAGATGGTCTCCAGAGGTCCCTTCCAACCCTATGGTTCTATGATTCTATGAATTCCCGTCTCTCCAGGCTGTCGTATGCCTCTTTCGAGGGTTATGCTGCCTCTCTTGCAGCTTTGGGTGCAGCCAAATGAACAGTTAAAGGTGGTGCCGTGCTACCCCTGCTGGTCTAGCTGTCCATCTCATCACTAAGCCAGTTCTGTTTAGATCATCAGAGCTGTTCCAGTGGCTGCGTTTTTATTCACGTGGAAGACTTTGCAGAGCTGGTAAAGCAAACACTGACAATAGCATCACTGAGAGGCAGTGACTGCCCTCCATTGCCGCAGCAGCAGTGAACACCTGGAGATGTGCACAGGAATGGTCATCTCTTTACTTGGATCATCAGCTGCACAGCTTATCTAATTGTGCCCTCAACCAAGTAAAATAATTTCTAGAATGCTTGTTGCCTACTTAGTAAGAGCATATGTAGACTAATGAATTTAATGTTTATATTGCATTCTGAGTATGTGAAGCAGGGTACAAGAATGATTTGCAGTTTATGCAGTGCCTTCCCCATCACAGTGTTGTAGTGAAATACTGGAGATAAAAACCTTATCACAGCAGGGCCTTAGAATTTTATCTTTTAACATTTTTTTGGTTGTACTTAAAAGATGTGAGGGTTTTTTTAATGTGATGTATTTTTTTCTGCTTGCTAAATGGAGCCTTTTGAGACTTGGCCAAGGAGAGAAGATCTAATTAAATTCATGTAATGATTCTGGGACTCACTGAGGCTTGCAGTACTCCCACACATTTATCAATACACTTTTATGAGAGACAAATCATTTTAGCATTTGAGATGAAGTGAGATTACTTTATGTGTGTTTGATGCACACAAGCCCTCAGATGACTGAGCTGTGTAACCCTTGCCGTAGGTGACCTTTCCTGATGAAGAAGTCTTTCTGAAATAAATCTTCTCAATCAAATGCCAATTCTTGTGTTCACTCATGTACTCATAAAAATATGACATGCCTACTCAGAACATTATCTGGCACCTGTGCCCGTGCTGAGGTGGGAGAAATGCAGAGCATGCATGGCAGTTTTGCGCAGCCAGAGTAATAAACCCCATGTCACAGCTTTATTCGTATAGTCAGACATGGCTATGCCTTTCCACTGTTTAAAAGAAAGCCGCTTGTGTCCTTCTGCAGCTTGTGGTCATCTCCTGTAGACACACTGAGGTGGGTTTCTTCTGGTTCAGAGAGATCTGCAGTGCAGTTTGGTGTGTGGTGTATGTGAAATCCTTTCACTGCAGAAGGGCTGTGTGCTGTTCTGCAATGTATGTTATTTGGGAAGTCGTATATGATAACGGGAGTCCCATCTAGCTTAAAAATCTACAGTTATTTGGAAGTACCGAGTCTTATAGTGGGTGGCAAATCTCCTGAGGACAGGAGACTTCCAAAAATGCCTTAAATCCTGCACTGACATGTAGCACTTCAGGGCATCTGTTTTGATGGTGGCTGACACTGGGTTGCTCAGTGGTGTCTAAAAGTAAATGTGGTAGGATATAAAGAATATAGAGCCTGAATTGTTTGTGACCGTTATGGTTTTGCCAGAGGTTTTTCCTCTCTCTAGCTAATTCATAGAGTACAGGTCCCTTCCTTGACAGTAGCAAGGAGAGCACAGCAAGTAGCCTCAGCAGCTGAGCCTGCCTCTGGAGACTCCCTAGCCCAACCTCCCGCTCACAGAAGTGCCTTCCAACCAGCAGAGCCCTAATTTTATGATACGAGTGCTCAGATTTAGCACATTCAAGTAAGTACACCTTGAAGGCAACCAGAAGATGTAAGCCCAGTTCATTCTTGATATGAACAAGCCCCACCAGTTTCCACCGAATTAACAAAAAGTGCTGCTCTCTCCATCTGGTGCCGAATTTGGCTGTTTGGGCAACTCGGCAGGGAACAGCACAATGACTGTTTCTGTCTCACTTCCCATTACTGCCGTCAGCAGTTAGTGAAAAAACCCAATTCAACTAATTGTTGCAGATGAGTTGTCTTAACAAAGACAAGATACGTTGTCCCAGGTTTGGGGCAAGATTACATTCCTGGCTACCCTAAGGGGAAAAATGAGGTATTTTTGCCCAAACTGGAAGGAGTAGAAAATGTAGTTTCAGATAGGCAACTCTGTTTATTGACATATTTGAAGAGGCGTATGTACAACTATTTTTCCTTTTTTTTTTTTTTTTTTTTTTTTTACATTTAGTGGGGCTACATCCATTGTCTACAGATGCAGGCAGAAAGGGACCCAGAAACCTTACGCCGTCAAAATGTTGAAGAAGACAGTAAGTTGTTTTGGTTTGTTTTGCTTTGCTTTGCTTTGGGACATGTTTGGGATTTTCTGCTTTTTTTTCGGTGCAGTTTCTTTGTGTGGGGGAAACGGGCTAGATTCAGGACCCTGCTAAGCATGTATTTTCTGTGACTGAGCTGCTTCTGCTCCTCGTCATTAAAACAGCTTTTAGAGGTAACAGTACTCTGTTGGGAATGCCTTATGCCCACAAATCTTGCTTGTACTTTCATCTGGTGTTGTCTGTATAGACTTAGATTTGGGCTAAACTTTTTAGACAGAAATGTCTTTTTCTTTCACTATGGAAAAAAAAGCAGGTTCTGAATCATTTAAATGTTCTGTGATTTCATTTTGCTTTAATACATTGTTTTGCTCAAAAAATATCATCGCATGATTTATCTTTTTCAGAAACTGATTAAAACACCAATTCAAACTCAGGTAAAATTAAATATTTCGTGGACGTTTTTCCCCCCTTACAAAATTGCAAGAGACCCATTTGAGACAACACTTATTTTTAGAGCTCCGTGTGTGTCACACTTCTACCGCAGCTATTTTTGTGTGTATTACAAAATAGACGGCGGAAAGCATGAAGAGGGACTAGAGAGGAAAGGCTAGTAATGGATTGAGAGACTTCAAGCAGAAAGAGAGTGTGGGGGGTAGGGTAGAGCAGTTCATGTTCCTAAGAGGGGAAGAGAAATCTGAGAGGAAGCAAGCAAGCTGTGGGGCATGGACATGATTTTTATTCATGAGTGGTTTTGATTCAGTTTATTCCAGTGTTAAATCATCCGTTATTCCACAAAGTTCAGGGATGTTCACATGTAGCAACACAGTGATGTGTGGGTAGGCGTAAACATGTCTAAATGCTGAATTAACTGGTGGTCTCTGTGCAAGACACAATGAGTGGGTTCCACATGAGTAAAATGTTGGCATTAATTTGTCATCTTTGAAAGTAAGCCAAAGTTTAAACTGGCACAGAAATTCAGTTGTGTGTGCTGCTTTTGGATTTGATTTGCATCTGGTGCACTGGAGGAAGCAGGGCATGTGAAGAGCTTGCATTGCTGCAGCCTACACTCTGTCTTTCCAATGGAAGCGTGGAGAACTTAATTTTTAAGTTTTTATCATTCCTTTATGCCAACGATTCCCATAATGCTTTAGGAGTAGTCTTTCTTATAGTTCTCATTCTGAAATGCACTAGGAATAACGATATAACTTTAAAACATTTCTTTACGCCTTTTTTGGGCTTTTTTGGAGACTAATTCGTGTTCAGAATGGCAACGTTAATACTAGATCCATCTATTTGTGTCTGAAACTATTCGATTTAGAGTTTTGGCGGACTTACTGTAGTACAGATTTTTTATAAAAACTGTAGGAAAAGTGGCAAGTGAGAAGAATATAATAATATGGTTACATAAGTTGTTTGCACAGCAGCAATAGCTTGGCTTAATGCAGCCTTGATGATATTAGCAGTGTGGTGAAGCAGTTCACGCAACTGAGATTTTCCCAGTGTAACTGATACACTTTGGGATGTTTTGTTATGAGAACAAGTGATTCTATTACACAACTGAGCCTGTTTGTATAATTGAGAACATGGGAGGCGATACTGTAAGGATGTTCTGCTGCTTGTGTCTGTGTGCCATGAGCTACTCTAGCTCCCTTCCGAGTTGGAGATGTAATTATTATCACAGAGACAGAACTAACTGTGTGTTACAGTGCTCCCACAGCAGGAGGCCTGATCTTTGCTCAGAGTATCTCAGTGTAAAAATAGCCAAGTGTGGGCCAAATCATATACCAAAATGTTGATCGGCTTAAGTTTCCTGTTGGCTTTTTTTAAACAGAAAAAAAAAAAAACAACAGATGGCAGTTCGATAGTGGAGTTAAAGTGATGGGAGAAAAATGAGGAAGAGCCTGTGACTCTGCTTCTGATGCAGAGTCCCATTTCTTCAATTCCCTTTCATAAATGCACATAAGGGAGCTCTGAAGAGCACAGGAAATTAGAAGATGACAAAGGAAGATGGTGAAAGAGCAAATATTCTGATTTTTCCGTTCAAACTGACTGACTTTAAACACTGCACCAAACCAGACTAACTCGCTGAGGAGGAGTGTCTGTAAAAACAGGGTGAGAGTCAGGGAGAGGGTGGTCCAGCTTGTTCTGGAAGTGGTTATCAAGTGATGTGTGATTAGGAGTCTGGTGCCTGACTGACAGCTCCAGATTTGTGAATGCTAATCACTACAGTACTGTAATGTCAAGTAGAGCATTAGAAATTATTACTTTTGTCCCATGGGAACAGCTCAGATAAGAAACAAGTGATCCTTGTGGATTGAAGTAGTGTGCTAGGAACAGACTGCAGGAAACATAAAATGCCTATCAGTGTTCTTTTCATTTAAATAATAAGACTAGTTTTTCATTTTGCCTGACTAATGCATTCTTATTTAAGAGCAAATAAAATTTTGGGCAAGATATGTCAGCCAATTCTGAGAATACACACTTGTGGAGAGATGTGAGGTCTTAGGAGATTCTGTAATTAATATTTCTTCACCATCTAGCTTAATAAAATATTATTCTTATTGCTCAGTTCTATTTGGTTTTTTGTGATTTCTAGATAAGCCGACAAAGAGAAACAGGAGAAAACATGTTTATACAAACCTTTTTTTGTCAATAAAATTAAATAATATTTTGGGAATATTTTATTTCAATTTAGAGGTTTAATCCTTCTTAATCATTAATTAAAATTTCATATAGTTCCAAAAGGAGGAAAAAAAAGCTTTTTTGCTGGTTCAAAAGTACTGAAACAGGATGCATGAGTTCCCTGTTTTGGTTTGGTTTTGTCAAATTCAGCTCAAGTTTAGGAGTAGTTTTAAATCCTTTAAGTTACACTTTTGATGGATAAAATTTAGTCCAAAGAACACTTCTCATTCTTACTCCTGAGGTATCTGACTGTCAGAGTTAGGCAACTGACAGGCAAATTAGGACCATAACTTCCAGAGCAGCTAAAAGACAACTGTTAGAAGGGCTAAAGAGGTCCAAAGAAATATTGATGTATGTATTAGTGGGAAAAAACCTCTCAGATAATGTGTAAGAAATTAAATTTGAATTGTTCTTAACAGATACAAAAAGAAATATGGTTATAAAACAACATGTATGGGACAGGTGAATAAGCATGCTAAATTAATGCCTTTGATTTGCTCATCCAACTTTTACACTCAGTTCCTGATCATAATTGAAATGTAGGATTGTATTATATACTCATTATTTGATTTTTGCTATGTTTAGCAGATCACTTAAATTGCATGCAGGTGATAAATATAAAGGTTTGAATAATGTAATTTCTTTGTGGGGAAATCCGTTTCATGAAGAAAGAAAGAAGCAAAAGCAGATCATATAGCACATCAGAAAAAATCATCAAATAAGCGAAGTACAGTGATGAACTTTTACCCTTACAATTTCAAAAGCAAATTGGTTTGCTTTTCACTATCCAATTAACTTCTGCTTGATGACTCAGTCCTTAAGAAAAGTGAAGTATCTTTAAGATGTGCTTTGCAAATATGATTGTTACTACTCTTAAGCCAAGACTTAAAAATTATGTGAGATTTACAACCAGTTGTTCTGGACAGCTTTTGTTGCAAACATGTAGCACCTGGATCATATGGGAAGAACGCAGGATTCTTGAAGGAAGCAAACATATTCTTTGCTATTTATGAAATGAAACCTCTCATCTGCAGACCTTTGCCTTCTTTTGGTGTGTTTTGAGAAAGTTAGGCAACATATGAACCAGGGCCAGCCTGAAGATTGTCTCAGAGTCTGGGCAGGTGAATGCCTTCCAAGAAATTAGATCCGCCTCTGACTTATATTTCCTACCTGAGTCTGGACAAATTGCTTTAAAAATAGTGAGGAGAACAGACGGCCTCTGTTCCAGGGTTTCTAAATTAAGACACCGAGTGCCTGCTTACGTTATAGGTCTACCAAGTGCTAACAACTGTAACTGAAGTAATTTGGGAGCTGCCATTGCAATAAAACAACGCGCTCTGCGGAAAAGAGAATGGGATGCTGACCTGGGTTGTCTGGAGCCTGGGTCTTGGTGTATTCCCAATTCAGCTTGTGCCGTTCGCCAAGGTATTTCTTTCGGTTTCAACTTTCTTATCCCTAAAAATGAGATAACACTTATTTGATTTGCTACTCAGCAATGCTTTCAAGGACAGCCTGGTTAATAATCTTATGTTTTAATTGATAGGTAGTGTCCCCTAAGAATGATTAGTTATTATGAAGTATTAGGCCCTCTGTGTCTCAGTCAATGAGGCATGCAGGTACAGAGTTTATTTTGGAGAATTCTCATTTTTATTTCATTTTTTTCATGTGTGGGCATCCTCCCTCACTGGGTTTGTGGTGCTTAACTAATAGTTTCTCAGCACTTTAATTAAAATGAGCATTTATGGAGCAGCATTCTTCTTGCAGACTGGCTGATGTTCAAAATCAGACAGACATTCAGGCACATGAACTTTTTCTCAGATCAGATACAGAGCAACAGTTTTCAAGCAACACATATGCTGGAAATAGTTGTGCTGGGATTAATCTAATTGTGCTAATCAGTTAGTCAGTTTGAGAACAACAAATAGTTTATATCTGTGGAGCAGAGAGGACTGTGAACATGTGTAAAGGTAACAGGCTTCCCTTCTGGATAAGTGGGCTTGGATATCTAGAGTTAGAGTCTGAAGGAAATTATAATGGTCTATAAAGGCATATATATGAAGTCACAATTGCATTCACGTTTGCACTTATATATATATATGTGTGTGTGTGTGTGTATACATATATACACACACGCAAAATAATATATACGTATGTATTTTAAATTACATATATTCCCAACTGTACAGGGAATATAGTTGGCTGGGTTTTCCACTTTGTGTTGCAGTGAATTGGGGGTATTAAGTAGTAATCAAGAGGTGCGGCTCATGCAAATGTTTGGTCTGTTTTCTTGGAGGAGTGCTGCTTTTGGTTAAACCTGCCCAGTTGATTGAGAAGGCAAGTGCCTCAAGAGTCGGGGGGTGGGGGCTGGGTGTCGCACTTGGAGATCTTGCAGATCGTCATAGTTAGTAAATTGGTCTTTTATTGACTTGTGGAGAAAACGATGTATGTTTGTATTCCATTTGCTGCCACGCGGCCTTACAGGATTTACAGTTTGAGTGCTTCCTGCCTGCATATGCCTGTCTCTCTATAGGCTTTATGATGAGACTACATATAGTTATATATATCTCTATCCTGTGGTGCAGTAATTGTCAGTTCTCTTCTTGGACTGACATCTGAGAGTGCTGAAGTTTAGCAGATGTACCTGGTCCACAGAGAAAGCGGGAACCTGACATAATACTTCAATTTGTCTGAAGAGCTACGACAGTATTCTTTTTTCGCCAGATTACAAATGTTTGGAATATATTTACATATTTATGTATATTTAAGGCCAAATTCCTCACAAAGCTGGTATTAATTAACACATAGTGTTAATTTGTAATGTTGTAATTTTTTTTTCAAATTTTTCAAAAAGGAAAAAAGAATAGTGTCATATGTAAGTGTGTGAAAACAGTCTAAGTGCACATCAGTACTCACCATTAAAAAGGTGTATTTTTCTCAACTAGCTCACACATTCTTCTCTTAATCGTTCACACACACACATAGACACACACACCACACATGGTATTGCTTGGTAATTATTGGGGAATGGTAATTTCTTAATTACCACTCCGTCTGCAGTACTAGCTATTATATATGTAGATTACTTTATTTTTTTCTGGTTTGCTCATTTTTAGTCATCCATGTCATCATCTCATTCATGTGCAGTTCACACTGTTATGTTTCTTCTGAAAGATGAAAAAAATATTTCAGTCAAAATTCTTTTGAATAAAGAAATAAGGCAATAAAGCTTTGAGTTTTGCACTGCTTAAATCCAGTTTTCCCTCATATGTAAGGGGAATCTGTCTTCCACAGTCTGACTCACTGCTTTTCAAAAGAAAGGGCTTTTAAGTAAAAGTTAAGTCCATCAAATGTCTAAAGAAGAAGAAGAAAATTTATTTTGCATAAATGCCCTACAAAAGAAGAGAGAACTGAGAGATTATTTTTTTCTGCAGTAAGATACCAATATGTTTTTGCTTTAGAAGCTATGAAATCAGACACCAGTTCGTAAAAGTGGAAATTTTATTGAAAAATAGCTTTCTAATATGCTGGTATAGTCCTTGGAAAGCAAGAGGTGGCTTTTTTCTGTATTGACAGGACATCCTTCAGAAAAGGAAAAAATCCCATTCTGCAATTGAAAAATGCCTGTCCTGCATACATAAAGGTATTTAACATGTCATCTGCATTACAATGTATTGTATTACATCACATTGCAGTGCAGATGATGTGTAAAAACCACTTAAGGTAGGACAATATTTTTTACCTGTCGCTATTTAGATTGAATTGCTGTGCTCTTCCCAAGTAAATCATACCTTGGGTTAAGATTTTAAGAACAGAGAGCGTGTATTGTGTCTCTTTTTTCCTTACTCCATTTAATTTATAGGTAATTGGCTAACACTCATTTCTGGTGTTCGCAGCTTATTTTTCAGAAACACAGAGATCAGCTAGTAAAAAGAGGAAAACATAAAGCTCAACTCATTGTTATGCAGTTCAAGGAAGCTCAACCTACTGTATACATGGCATTATTGAACAAGTAGTTCTGAGAAACTAAATAATAACACTTAGATGATTAATTCAGTAAAAAAGAAATAAATGACACACATTTAGCTTTGAATAACTTAACAGGAACTTTTGCGAAACGATCTGAGCTGCACATTTTCTTCCATCGACCCATTTATGCACATTTTGCTCCCTTCCTGCAGGCGGTGATTTGTCTTTTCCATGACTTTAGGCAAGCCTGGAGGACCTTTGTGTGTCTATGGTGCAAACTGTGGTGCACATAAAGGCAGAGAGGCAAGACAGGGAATAGGAATGAAATGCATTGCTGTGCAAGGGTATATTTAATGCCTAAAGCAAAGACACAACCCTGCAAAAGGGCTGAGGGGAGGTGCAGAGGTAAGCGTTAGGCTATCCTGAGATTATAGTCCTCTTCAGAAACCCTTCATTATTTGCAGCCTGTTGAAGAAACCTGCAGTCTGCATAGATGGATGGTCTGTGAGGCTTGTGCTGGGGATCTCTGAAAGTCTTCTCCCTCTGCGTTTTGGGAAGTTGTTGTTTTCAAGAAGTGTATGCT
Organism: Larus michahellis; assembly: GCF_964199755.1. Lineage (NCBI taxonomy): Eukaryota > Metazoa > Chordata > Aves > Charadriiformes > Laridae > Larus > Larus michahellis. The sequence goes on from NC_133930.1 coordinate 64,049,433, forward strand.
GCAATCCAATTATCACAGTTGTGACCGCTACTCATTTTGGGGGAGAGAGATTGAGCTTGTTCTATGCTGTCAAGCAAAGAATTAAGGGAAAACTGGCTCCACGCACAAAAAAATGAAGGGAAGAGGACAAAAGATAAAAAGCCAGAGCGTTTTCTCCAGTGCTGGCAGTTCAGCTGTTGGAATAAAACAGGAACAGTATACAATTTAAGATGTAACATCCTGGGTTTATTCCTCTGGCCTGAAGCTGAGCTCTCTGTAGCCCCTCAGAGAGACAAATCTAACTGAGGTCTATAAGAGAGAGGATTTATTTTACCAAGGACACTGTAATCAGCATGTACTCACTTGACAAACTGGTTACACTGGTGAATATCAAGATAAAATATATCCTCTTTGTCTGAGCTGGTCTCCTTTCGTCTTATGTCCTTTAAGAGAAAGACTGACCACATATAGGGAGGAATGGAAAAGCAAAGGTGGAAATTAGCACAACATCTGTGGAAGGGGCACAACCTCTGGGTTCCAGTTACAGAAGCTTCTTTGAGAAATCATGAAGCCAGCCAGCACTGCTGTCTGATCTCCATGAGATATGTTGCCTCATCAGAGCATGTCCTAGGACTGGAACTAAGGTCCAGTACAACTTTCTAAGCTGAATGTTGTGACAATTGGTGGCTGCAAGACTAGTGTTTATGGGTGAGGATCATCCCAAATCTTTGCCATACTAAACCTGCCCTCTGCTTGAATCACATAAGGGCTTCCTTAAAAAAAACAAAACAAAACAAACAAACAAAAAAACCCAACCAAAACCAGAAAACAACCCACAACTGAATAAATAAAAAATTACTAATAACATGTTTTCCACAAATGTAAAAAAACCCACCCCACTTTCTTTGTTATTCCTCCCCCTTTGTTTTAAGCAGCCTTCGAATACTACTGTTTGTTTCCAATAAGCTGTTCCATTATATTTTGTGTGTATTGAATAAGCACGTATTTGAAACCCCAGCTGGGCATGTTTTCAGCAGATACAGTTGAAACCAGCTGGAAGCATTTCCATAACTAATAAGAAATAGCATAAATAAGAGTGTTTTGTATTTCAGTCCTGTGGCATTACAGTCACTTTCATTTACAGGGATTTTTTGAGAGATGTCAAATTTATTTTAGAATCGCAAAGATTACATGATGTGCTAACTTCTGAGGACCTCTAAGCAGTACTCTCAGGAATATCAGCCTGCAGAAATTAAGATTTTTTTCTGCAAGATACATAACATTCATACAGATTTTAACTCTTTCTACACCGATAAGAGAATAGTGCTATAGGAAGAAATATCATAATAATAATTGTAGGTTTCTGGACTGAGTGGCAAACATAGTAGGTATAGTATTTGAATGTAAAAATATGAAAAAATACAAAGTCAAAAGGACTCTGTGACATGACTTCCAAGAACTCGTGAGAAAAGTCCTCATTCCTGTAGATGACAGCCCTAATTTCTGAAAATAAGAAGCCAAAAATCTATTAATCTGAATTCCGGGAAAATTAATTTCAAGAAATTATTAATTTCACCATTATAACTTATTTCAGTTATTCTTTTTGGGCCGTTACTGTGTTACAACTACAACACCACAGTGAGAAAACGCGTTAGCATTTCCATGTTTTGTGGATGGAAATGTACATGAGGAACTGAGACTAGGAGCTAGATCTGTAAAGTATTTGTATCCAGGCAGTTAGTACCACAGTTCGTAACACATCAATAATTACCTCCTGCAAGCTTTACTTCACCGGTAAAATCCGCTTTCTCTTCTCCAGGCTAGGTCTCTCCAGGTCTCTCAGCCTTTCCTCATAGGAGGAACACTCCAGTCCCTTCATCACCTTCACGGCCCTTCACTGGACTCTCTCCAGTATGTCCTTGTCTCTCCTGTGCTGGGGAGCCCAGAACTGCCTGCCGTAGACCACATGTGGCCTCACCAGTGCTGAGTAGAGGGGAAGGATCACCTCCCCTGACCTGCTGACAACACTTCTCTTAGTGCTGCCCAGGACACCATTGGCGTTTTTTGTCACAAGGCCACACTGCTGGCTCATGTTCAACTTGGTGTTCACCAGGACCCCCAGGGCCTTTTCTGCCAAGCTGCTTTCCAGCTGGGCAGCCCCAGCATGTACTGATGCTTGGGGTATGCACCTCCCCAGGTGCAGGACTTTGCACTTCCCCTCGTTGAACTGCATGAGGTTCCTGTCAGCCCATTTCTCCAGCCTGTCCAGGTCCCTCTGGATGATAGCACGACTCTGTGGCCTATCAGCCCCTCCTCACAGTTTGGTGTCATCAGCAAATTTGCTAAGGGTGCACTCTGCCCCATCATCCAGATCCTTTATGAAGATGTTAAACAGGACTGGCCCCAGTATTGACCCCTGGGGTACACCATTAGTTACTGACCTCCTATTAGACCTTACACCGCTGATCAGGACTCTCTGGGTCTGGCCGTTCAGCCATCTTACTGTCTTCTCATCCAGCCCATCCTGCAGCAGCTTGTCTATGGGGATCTTATGGGAGACAGTGTCAAAGGCCTTATTGAAGTCCAGCTAGACAATGTCCACTGCTCTCCCCTCGTCTATGAAGCCAGTTATTTCATCAGAGAAGTTTCTCAAGTTGGTCAAGCATGATTTGCCTTTGGCAAATAATCCTGATGAACGGCACTTGTCGTTCGTGTGACTGGAAATGGTTTCCAGGATTAGCTGCCCCATCACCTTCCCAGGGACTGAAGAGAAGCTGACTATCTGTAGTTCCCTGGGTGCTCCTTCTTGCCCTTCTTGAAGACATGAGTGACATTTGCTTTCCTCCAGTCTTCAGGCACTTCTCCCAGTCATCATGATTGATCAAAGACTATTGAGAATGGCCTCATAATGGCATCTACCAGCTTCGTCAGCACTTGTGGATGCATCCCATCAGGGCCCATGGACTTGTATATGCCCAGTTTGCTTAAGTATTCCCTGACCTGATACTCCTCCACCAAGGGTACATCTTCCTTGCTCCAGCCTTTTCCCCTAATCTCTGGGACCTGGGATTCCTGAAGGCAAGTCTTGCTAGTAAAGACTGAGGTGAAGGCAGCATTCAGTACCTAACCCTATGTCACCAGGTCATCTGCCTCATTCAGCAGGAGGCCCTAGCCTTCCTTTTGTCACCTGTCTACTTATAGAAGCCTTTCTTGTTGCCTTTGGCATTCCTGACCAGATTCAATTCCATTTGGGCTTTAGCATTCCTAACTTCATCCCTGGGTGCTCAGTCAATTTTATGTATTCTTTCCAGGTCACCCATCCTTACTTCCATGCTCTGTATGCTTCCCTTTTCTGTTTGAATTTGGCCAGGAGCTCCTTGTTTATCCACACAGGCCTTCTGGGATTATTGCATGACTTCCTACTCACTGGGATGATCTGCTCTGGAGATTGAAGGACATGATCCTTGAATATTAACTAGCTTTCTCAGACCCCCCCTTCCTTCTGGGACCCGAGGAGACCTTTGAAGAGGTCAAAGTCTGCTGTCATGAAGTCCATGGTTGTGATCTTCCTTTTCACTCTCCTCTCTGCACCTCAGGATCCTGAATTCCACCATCTCATGGTCACTGAAGCCAAGGCTGCCTTTGGTCTTCACATCCCCAGTGAACCCCTCCTTGTTGGTGAGTATAAAGTCCAGGAGAGCATCTCTCACAGGATCACAGAATCACAGAATGGTAGGGTTGGAAGGGACCTCTGGAGATCATCTAGTCCACCTCACTGGCTCCTCTGTCACTTGGATGAGGAAGTTATTATCAATGCATTCCGGGTACCTGGATTGCTTGCGTCCTGCTGTGTTGTCCTTCCAGCACATATCAGAGTGGTTGAAGTTCCCCATGAGGACCAGGGCCTGCAAATATAAGACTGTTCCCATCTGTCTGTAGAGGGCTTCATCCACTTGTTCGTCCTGGTCAGGTGGCCTGTAGCAGGCACACACTATAATGTCACCTTTTAACCTGTGCGTTATGTCACCCAAGAACTTGTGTGTTATAAGCCAGGTCTTCTTCCTCCCACGTAGTGGATATGTGAAATGTATTCAAAGAGAGATGGCTTTATTACTACTGAGCTTCATATAAAACTTCTTCATCCCAAAGTTTATGAGAGTATGGTCAGAGTATTACAGTTGCAATAAGGACCTCAGAAAGCTTAGGTTGAAGGTCCCAAATTGTTTCTCATCAGTGAATAGACAGACCTCACCAAAAGCTGAAGTAGCCACAGATTTTACCTGCAGTAACATAAGAACCTTCATAGGTCTTCAGGGGCTGTGTTTTTTTTTAAGTACCAACATTGCACCCCAAATCATACTTTATGCATCAGAAGTGGGTTTTAGGTCTGATTCTGTGTTATTTGCCAAATCTGCATGTGAATTCAGTGTCCATAAACGGAGACATAGATGAGCTTCCTGAAATTAAAATATTCACCTGTTCTCGTTCAAGTTCACATAGCTTACAATTCCCTCCTTTCAGCATCTCCTCCATTTACTCCTAAATTGTATGAAGTGTCAGGGAATACAGGATCAAATTATGGAAGGCACCCTGTGGCTCTTCTGTGCAGAATCCACAGGTTGGGGTGATCTGTTGGAGATGGAAGTCACTGTATGCTCCTGCTGCTCTCAGCCTGCTCAGTCACTTGTCCTTTTTATCCAGCACAGCTCATAGATCCTGGCAGAGGAGGCAAGTTAACGTGCTGTCATTAATGTAATTGAGACATCCTCCACAGGGATTGGAGAGACAGCAACGGTCCTGTGATTTCTAATGTTATTTGTTGACACATAGCATTAACAAGAAACTCGGTTCACAGTTTCTAATCTATAAAGTGAGCTCTCTAAATTAGTTGTAAGGCCTTGCTTTCACATGTCTGCCCACGTCTCTTAACCACCTCACCATCTCTACGTGCTTCTCTGTATCCTCTTCCAACTATATCAAATATTTTTCATTTTCAGTCCCTAAAAAGTTTCAACTTTCCTTTGAGGATCTACTGGTTTTCTGTGTTACTCAGATTATAAAGTATACAATGTGTAAATTTTAACCAGTTTCAGGGCATGGGGTCATTTGTATGGTTCCTGTAAGTGTAGAGTTACAGGTTCTATATACTATCAAGCAACACTGAAGTGACTTTCAGGACTCCTCATTATCAGTGTTGGGGACGACCTACTAGAAAGTAGCCTTAAGCAGCAGGTCCGGGCATTCAGGGTGGTTCATCAGAGAAAACATGCAAGACTTACGTTTGCACCTGAGATTGTCATTTCATCCCACCTGAAATACTTTGAACAAAATAGTCTCATTTGATCATCAGACTCACAACTAGGTCTTCCCCAATCATCACCTATGTTATTGCTTACAAAATGGAGTGGTGCAGCGTAGTCGATTGTCCTGGTTTAGCGCGAGCCAGCAGCTCAGCCCCATGCAGCTGCTCTCTCACTCCCCCCCAGTGGGATGGGGGAGAGAATCAGAAGAAAACTCGTGGGCTGAGATGAAGACAGTTTGATAGTTAAATGCACAAATGAAGCAAAATAAGGAATTAATTCACTCCTTCCCATCAGCAGGCAGGTGTTCATCCGTCTCCAGGAAAGCAGGGCTCCGTCACATGAAAGGGTTTTTTGGGAATACAAATGCCTTCACTCCGAACGTCCCCCTCCTTCCTTCTTCTTCCCCCAACTTTTATTGTTGAGCACCATGTTACATGGTATGGGATATCGCTTGTGGTCAGCTGTCCCGTCTCTGTCCCCTCCCAACTTCTTGTACAGCCCCAGCCTGGGGCAGCGTGAGGAGCAGAAAAGGCCCTGATGCTGTGTAGGCACTGCTCAGCCATAGATAAAGCATCCCTCTGTTATCAACAATGTTTTCATGACATATACAAAATGTAGCCCTATATGAGTTACTATGAAGAAAATTAGCTCTGTCACAGCTCAAACCAGTGCATTGATCACATCATGGAATAGTTTGGTATCTGTGATGGGGATTAGCCTACTAATGGTAGCCCTGATGCATCAAACCTTTGCTGGATACCAGTGAAAGTTCACATGGATTTGTAAGCGTGAGTTGATTCAGAGAAGGATGGGTACACTAGCTTACTCTTTATGTGCAATTTTTTAAATTGCAGCAAGCATTGCACTTGGCTAATAATACAAGTAGACATAACATATTCCAGATCTTTTTCATGCAGCTGAGGACTCCTAAGAAATTCGAGTAGCTTTAAGATAAAATGTTGTGTGGGACGATAGGATAGATCCTATCACCTAATAGCTCTCAATTTCTAAGGGACTACTGCTATGTGGCAATTTATTTATTCAGAGGTATGGTGTGAATGCGAAGCCTTTTGCAGAATGCCAGATGTCTAAAACTGGTTACATCACTTAGAATAAAAGCCGGATTAATAAATTTTCCCTGAGAAGAGAGGAAATTTTTGGATTTGTAATTTTATAGGTGAAAAGCAAGAATGGGCAAGAAAATGGCAAGTACAATTTTCTAAATAATCCGATAAATGCGACTATTTTGAACTAAAAAAAAAAAAAAAAAGAAAAAGTACTTACCTTTTGCTTTACACATTGTTCTTGCATCTTAAAAGTGTCCTCCTCCACCCAGCTTTGGGAACAGCAGCAATGGCAGTGACACACTATAAATAGTGAATAGCTGAAATGAGCAGTTCATGAATACCTAATAGCCTGAAATTTGTTTGCATAAACCATTCAACAATTATGAAACATATTTGCAGAAATCTGTGTATAAATGAGTCAGGAACAGAAATAACAACCAAATTAGTCAGATAGTTAGACCACAGCATATAATAAGGCCTGTTCTAATGAACATATAACTTGTTTTGAACTCAGACATAAAATGTATTATTGCAAATGACCAGTGCTGTGCAAGCTATAAGTGCCGTTGGACCCATCCTTCAGCCTTTGGTGACACCACCAAGTTAATGTGGGTGAGCAGTAGAACCCATTTACAAAGGCTTGTGTGTTTTTGGGGAACATGACCTGCATCTGGTCAGCTTTACCACTGAAATCATATATTACAAGATGAAGGGCCTGTTAATCAGATATGTCAGCATGTGATTTACTGTGCTGAAGTCTCTACAACTCCACAAATCATCTCTATCCATCTGATGGTTCGCCTGCAAATGTACTGTGCTTTTTGAGAAACAGAAGTGTTGCTTTTTTGATGGAGTGATTTACATTTAACAGATTAACAGTACTGTCATATGCAGACAGTGCATTTCCCTTTCATTTTTTAAAAGCACATTCTTGTACAAGCCCAGCTAATCTGTATTTGCAGCCAGCAGGTTTGCGTGTACAAGCAGACTTTTAGGCACATAACAGGACAAATGCAAGCACGTTGATGTAACCTGTACTAGTTCCGTGCAGGTGTGTTCAGTCTGAAGAATAGACATCAATTGAAGAATTATTGCTGCAAATTGCAAGTGTGGACATGTGCACAGAAAATAGTTGCTCTGATAATGAATAGTCTATTTTCTTCACATTAATAATACAAGTTTACTTATGTAGGCTCAAAATAAAAATCCTTAGTAACCTACGGAGTGAAATCTCCCTGCTGGGTTTATGGAAGATACCACAGGGCTGTGCAATTACCGCTGTGCTTTATTGTATTGTTTGATGTGTTCTTCAGGGACCTCATGTTCAGCCTGAATGGAGATAGAGCCAGAATAGTCTGCTAAGCTTAAAATACAAAAAAGATTATTTTGAACTTTTTTTTTTTCTAAAAAGATAATATTAGTCCACTGGGAGTACAAAGTTCCTCCCATACAAAGAAAGAGTTGCTGACCTTGCTGAGAAGGTCAAGCAACATCCCAGCAAGAAGAGCCCCTAAAACATAGGAGGAATTCTTTATTTGAAAAATTCTTATTTTCATTAAAAAAAAAAAAAAAAGGTCATGCAAAGAATCAAATCACAGGTGTTAAATAAATGCCCTAGTTGGAACAAAGAAGTACCCTTTCATTCAGAAGGGTCAGCTTTTTTTAATTCTACTTTTACCCACTGTCCACTGCCATGCTGGTTACTGAACTGCACCAGAGTAACTCAGAGGCATAGACTGGGTCACATATAAAGCAGCTATTTTCATTTGTTCTGGGATTTTTCTGTCATACCACTTTTTGTATCCCCCAAGATTCTTTATCATTTATGGTGAAAACTGACATCCGTTTCTTGCATTGATATGTAGACCAGCTCAGGTGCATGATTTCAGCAGTACTACTCAGCTTTATAAAGGTGAAGAAGCACATTCAGAAGTCTTCCTTAGCGTGTCTTAATCTTGAAGTCTTGACTGAAAGACATTCTGAGAAGGTTTTCTATGTATGAGCTGGGCAGAAACTCGAATTCCTGTTACCCAGGACATTCTGAAATTAAAAAGCAAAACCTAAAACTGTATAGAAAATATGTACTTCGAATCTTCTTCTTGTGAAGATTTATTTCAATTCAAGCTTTAAATTCAAGCTCATTTCTTTTTTTCTTGAAACTTTTCAAGAGAACCTGGGTAACCCAGCAGCCCTGTGTGTAGTTGTGACAATTGGGAACACACCTTTTAGACTACCAGGGAATCAGCAGCTCTGCTTGCGAGTAGTCTATATCTGTATAGGTTTTAATATTTCAGCTTAACTGTGGGAAGACACAATAATGGCAAAGTTATAAATGGTAATTAGCTATTGACTCCATAAAATACAGAAAGGGTTAGGCTGCAGAGCAGTTACTTTAGTTGAGATGAACATAAAAATTTTTTCTTGGAAGCACTTTTAATAGAGTGTGGTAGCAAGCCAATAATGATTTGCAGCATGCTCCCTATAAGTGCAGAGAAATACATGCTCAGAGCCTGACCTCCTGGTTCAATAAAGCATTTGTTGTTCAAATTAGAGGTGTTCATGTGAGTCAATAAGTGGGATATTAAATAAGGAGCTGTGCAGAGCTGTAGTGAACATTCTCCCTGAGGTGGGCAGTGCTGTGAATCTCTTCCAGAGCCATTTGCATGGGCTGCTTCATACCACTTGCCCAGGCACAGTGTTGTCAACCAAGCCGTGTGGTGGTCACGCACTTGGCCAGATGTGCCTCTCCATGTCCACAGGGTCCTGGGGAAGGTGGGCAGCAGAGACTGGACTGGCAGGATGAGAAATGTGCTCTTCTTCTTACTCTCTACTGAGTTTGAGGGGTCTGTACATCTGTTGGCCACCTGTTTTCAGGATGGCACACCATATTGCAAGGCAGCAGCTGGATTAATCTGTTTGCAGTGACAGTTAATTTTATCTCATTTCATTTAATTTGGATAGAAGCAACACTTTCACATATCAAGGGCCTGTAACATTGCTCCACAACACCGTCTCAGGGCATGAAAACATGGAAGAATCTCAGCTTTCATTAAGGATTTTTCCACACCGTTCCTTTGTCAAAATAGTTTGAAATTTATAAATCAGAAATGGATTGATTATAGGCCTAGTCCTACCTCCCTGCATGACCATTATGAAATTTCAAAGACGGTGTTCATAGGCACATATCTATAAAATAGATAAATACCTAATTCTAGAGAAGTGAAATAACTGGAGAGACAAAATACTAGGAATAATCCAGGAACAGTTGCTTTTTAATGTAAATACTTTAATATAAATTAAGGAGGTGGATATTTTCATTCGCCCACACTTGCAAATGCTGTCCTAACTTCCTGGGCCTTGGTTGTGTGAAATAACTCTGTTAATGCTGTTGATCCTATGTCTGTCCGTCTGTAAACAGGACATATGACTGCAGTTTTAAGTGCACACAGCATGCTACCATTTGTCTGGTGATCTCGAGTAACACCACAGAGCCAGGCATTCCTCTGCAGTACAGATAGATGTTTTGGTTCAGCGCACTGGGTTCTTGGACTGCCTCTTGCTCCCAAGTTCAGGTCTCTGGATCTTTGCTGCTGCAGGTACTTCGTCTAGTTAGATTAAAGCCAGCATGCAGATGCTTACCTGTGCTACAGTCACAGCTCCTCTTTTGCTTACTAAAGCCTACTGTGGAGCCAAACATGCTTAATTTTACCAAACATTTGTGGTAACAGGCTATTCTGGTTAAATTATCTGAGTTTTAAAATTTGTTACTCTAGCAACATACACTGTAGAGTGAAATGCTGACGGTGATCATATCATATAATTTCTGTCAGGAATATAAGTAGTTGAATTGCTGATACTCCTGCCCAAACTAAAAATAGGCCAAGTTTGGCCCGGATATAAGTAAGTACATTTTGTTGGAAGGAGCTGAAACAAGTGTTGATATAGCTCTATATTTAGTGTAGGAGAAGGTACGAAAATAAAAGTGATAAAACAGGCTGTCTGTAATAAAATGCCATGACTGCATATGCTGCTGCTTTTACTCTGGAATGATTCATATGACTTCTACATGCACGCTTCTGTTGTAAAATCTATCCCGATAGCCATTTTCCAAGATGCTTATAAACATGTAACACTCCTGAGTGTTTCTCTGTGGCTTTTTTGCCATCGCATCTTAGCATCTTGAATTTTTAGGTACCTTTTCCTCATGCCGTCACCCGAGGAAGTATGATGCAAGTCTGCTGTTTTGTATCAGGTCAGGAAATGAATGATAGAGGGACTTACTAGAGTAAACGTCTAGGAAAGCAAGAACCTGAAACTGAGTCTCAGTTCACTTTTTTCACCTAATTTGTTGCCACGTGCAAGATGAGAGGTGGCTTCTATAGTTTCTCAGTTGTAACTACTCAGTGCCAAAAGGAAGCATCTTTAGAGTTTGGGCAGCCTCTTCCTTGCTTGTTGCCAGGTATGCTTGATGCGCAAACATTTTCAAAAGTGTAGAAAACAAACTGTAGGTTGTTCAGTTTGTAGTGGTGCTTTTGGATAAGGTAAATTGCTCAGTCTGAACCGCTCTCCTGGGGAAATGACTGTCCATGCAATATTGTACATTATTTTTTCTGATCCCATCTGAGGTGCAAAGTGTATGAAAACAGTCCGGACACGTATTACTCTCTGAATCATCAAAAGCCCCTTGCTACCCAGCAGTGAGCTTTGGAGCCCCGCTACAAAAGTAACCGAGAGCTGAGTAACAGCACTGGTGCCGAGGGGACATTGAAATCGAGTAAGACCATGGGCTGCTGCTCACAGCATTTTAGGAAAACTGCACAGGAGACCATTCTTCAAACCTGATGCTCAGTATTTATGTAGCAGGCAAGAGCAAAGAAGCACTTGCATTTGGATTAAAAAGCAATAAATTTTGGAAAGCCTGTGGTGGTCGCGGAGCTTAAAGGTTCCTGTGTTTGATTCTAGAGCGGGTGTTTGCCTGTGAAGATTTAGTTATTGGCCATGTTCTTTACCTCCAGTTAGATGTTCAGGTAATGGAATATTTCATTTCTCTCTGATTTTTGCTTTCTGGTGCTTCTCACACACACTGAATCTGTCCAAAGTTGTTTTTTTTTTCTTTCTTTCATTTTGTTTTCTGGCAGAGCCACTAAAAGAGGTTAAATGTCAATGAGTTTCAAGAAATCCCCAAGGGCTGTAGTTCTCCACTCATTTGTACCCCTGTCAGAGCACTGTGGCATTACTAACCTGGAATCATTCCTGATTGACACAAGGGGAGAATCAAATTCTGCCTATCCTGTAGTTCTCAATGTGACTGATACTTGCATTTTGTTGTCACTGGAAAAAATGAAATACTGAGAAGTACATCTCTCCTTTCAGGTGATTTAAAAAAAAAGGGATCATTTTTTAAGCATGTCTCTTCCTCATTAGGAATTTGAAGGTAGTTTTATGTCGTTTTGAAGGTTTATTTATGTATTAGGACCGTTCATTTTCCATATGATGCAAAAAAACAAAACCAAGACTAAGCCCTGTGTTTGATGAAAAGCCTCCGCTAAAAAAAACCACACAAGCTCCCTCAAAACAGTCTGCTTGATGTCATCTGTGTCATCAGTTTGGAAACAGGTAGTGACTTAACTCACTGACTCTCATTCATTTTGTAACCCCTCAGATGAAGAGTGCTGTAGAAGAAATATGTTTGCAATTGCCATCAGTGGAGGATTTCTCTAGGGTTTGTGAGAATATTTGCAAACCAAATGGTTTCATCATAAATGTATTAATTACCTTAGCAACATAAAATTGTGCATAATTTGCTTCTGAGCATTTTCCTTCTTGCTTGCTTAAGCATGCAAGTTCTGGAAGAGCTGCAGTTGTCTTTTCTGAGTGAAATATTCCCTAGGTCTGCATTCTTGTGAGAAATGATCCGTGTCCCCTAACAGGACATCGATTTTGCTTGGATTGTTAAAGGCTGCAATTTGAGAACGGAAGGAAAGGGAAGGGCTAATCCTCTCAGAGGTTTAACAAAACAGATAGTCTTTTTCATTAATAGACCTTTAGATATATCTGAAGCAAGTTGGAAGTTAAACCTTATACCCTGTCTGTGGCTTGGGGGTGTTTGACCTGTGCATCACTTTTTTGTTCTAAACAGTATGTTACACTGCTTTGGTGCGCACATCCTATGTGCAGAAACCTTTTTCCAGTACAGCTGCTGAACAGTATGTCAAAAGGAATTTATCCTGGCAGTTCAGTTGGCTCAGTTGGTTCACTTTATCCTGGCATAAACTGAACCAACATAAGTAGCGACAGACAAGGGCAGAACTGGAGGAAAAATAGGAATTTTGCACCTTTTTTCAGTTGCCGTTCCTATATTCTACTTCTTGTGTGACTAACATGTACATTTGTAGTCATGTTGCTAGATGCAGATGTTTTTCTGTTACAGCTGCTGTCTCATCTTAAAGGAAAATTCTCCTTACAGTATATTTGACTTGTGTGTCTCACATCACCTTATTCTCCTAGGAGATCTAGAAATGCTGTTCATACATATTTTCCTGTGATACAGCTAGAAGTTTCTGTGATGAACATAGAAATAAATTCTTCACTTTTTCCCTCCCCACTTTTAACCAGGTAGACAAGAAAATTGTCCGCACAGAAATTGGAGTCCTTCTTCGCCTTTCGCATCCAAACATTGTAAGTTTCACCTTGTTCTTTCAGCCCACCTTTGTTCCTGTGCTTTTTTAAAAGTTCTTTCTGTTCCTGAGAGGTGACTGGTGTGGTTCGCCTGTACAGACTTGGGAGAGTCCTGGGTTAAAACTTCAGGTTCTCCTCATGAGCTCATTAGCAGCTCATTATGGAAGACTGTTCAATTATACTTACACTTTAAAAAAAAATATTGCGGTTCTGACAGAGTTGACTGAGAAACTATGCAAAAGGAGTTCTGTAAATAAAAGGAAAGCTTGGTGTTGTCAGCCCTTGGAGGGTGGGGAAGGTCTTGCATTCAGTGACTCAGAAAGGTTGTCAGACAGGTGTTGACAAACACTAATGAAAGCAGCTTCTTGAACTCCTGTGTTATATAGAGGTTGCTGAGGTATGAAGAGTATGAATATAACAAAAAAATATAAAATAGGGAATGCAAAGGAGATAAGGCTAGCGAAAAAAAAAGGATGGGTGGGAGAGAACATGTGCAATAACTTGCTCAACTGCAAGGTAAATGATGCACCAGCTTCAGTTGGTACCATCCTCTGCTTTATTGACTGTGTTGTTTCATGCTGTTGGCCCTGGGATATGCTCAGCAAGAAGACAGATAAGCAAAACGAATCATTTTTGTTATCTTTACCAGATAAAACTGAAGGAGATATTTGAGACCCCTACAGAAATCAGTCTTGTTCTGGAACTGGTCACAGGTGGAGAACTATTTGACAGGTAAGTTACCTGTACACACCTCGTTCAGTACCTTCCCCAAGGATGTTACAGTCCAGATTCCTTCTCTGCACATAATCCCTGTGTTAGTAACTATTGGAATTATTTCATCAGAATGTGGTTTATTCACATGAGTAAATTTCTGCAGGAATTGGCTTAAAAATGTGTCTGGAAATGTGATTATTGTGAAATTTTTTTGAAACGGTACATGAGTTGAAAATAGAGGAAATAGTAAATTCTGAAGAGCACACAGTATTGAAGGAAGGTGCTCAGCAGGTGCATAGCATCAGAGTGGACTAGAGCAGACAAAAGCAAGGACGACCTGGCAAAATTGCATTGACACATCATCATAAAATATGGTAGGTGGCAATCAGCCTGCCAGGAGGGTAGTATTATTTCAAATATGAAATTGGTGAGCAGAACACGAAGAAAAAAATTATCTTTGGTAATCTTTGTATTTATAAAATCTCTGGTTTTGTTACAAAGGTTCTGCAAAACAACTATTGAGTTCTGAAGGTATTGTTTATAAGGCTGCACGTGCTTGTGGTGTAGGTGCATATGCATAAAGCAAAATAATTCTGCAACAGTGCTGGGGTGATATTTTACTGGTAGGGATTTGTTTTTTCAGAGCAAGCAAAGATACAGAAAGCATTTGATACTGGTTTGAGTAAACCAATTAATTCACTGGCATTGGTGATTTGCAGCTCACGTAAGGACAGGTTATTTGATCTTCCTTCTTCTGTAATTAAAGTTTAGTACTTTAGAGGACTGTTATACACATACACATCAAGGACTCAGTCTGAAAGTATCTTTAACTTGAAAAAACAAAAGCATACTTTTTTTTTGTACTGCGGTCGTAGCTACAACCTTGAGATGAACTCTTTCTGAACAAAAACAACAAAAGCAACTCCTCCTGAAACATCTTTAGTTCGACAGAAGAAAGGTGCATACTCTCTGAAGACTCAGCCAAAGCAATCAGGAGAAATGTGCTGCAAGTCAGACAACCAGCGAGAGCCCAGTCCTGAGCTAGAGAGGACCCTGCGCAAGTTGCCTTACCTTTCACGTAGCCCTTTATATTTCCACGTGGTTTCAGATTGGGAGGTTTTCAGGCAGGCTGGATACTCTGCAGTAGTCTTTGAGAAGAGTTTGCAAAGGGAAAACACAAATATGCCACTGAAATTGTTGGTTCCTGAGCAGGAACCATCTGTGTGGTAGAAGAACTGAAGACGAAAGACTTCATGGGATCCAGGATGGAGAACTGCATTATTTTGTGGAACTAGGATTTAATATTACGACATTTTCAACATTCTGTAATCTGTACTCAGCAGTGATTATCGGATCTGAGCTCTCAGATTGATTTTTCCCAAAAATTGTATGCTTAATCCAGTAGTTTGGCTAGGACAAGCTTCTATCATTGCCTGATGAGAAGCAAAGCTGTTTAGCCACTTAATAGAATTGCGGTGCCCCCTTGTGATGCCACGAATGAGCATTAATACTATGGAGGTCTTCTGAATTCAGCATCCTCCTTTTCTCCACGTACAACAGAACTGGAAAACTTTGACAATACAGTCCGCTCTGATCTGTGATTTGGAAAAAAAAGACCCAAGCAATGAAACAAAAAACATAAAGAGCTATTTTCGGCTGTTAAGCTAGCAATAGGAGTATTACTTCACTCTTCGACCTTAAACCAAAAATAACTTAATGGAAATGTGCAGCCAAGATGTTTTGCGCTAGTCACTCCAATTCAGCATTATCTCTCCCTTTCCTCTCTTTCAGCTGGGCTGAAGGATTAACACTTGTGTTCTTCTATACAATGGCTGCCCTCTGAGTTTTAGTGAGGGCAGATCTAGCTTTCTGCCTTTGGGCAGACTTCCCCCCTCATGCTTAATCTTTTCAATCCATACCTCTTTTTACCATGCATGAAGGAAATGTCCTGACTTACAGAGAGGCCTTGTGCACTGTTTCCTCTTCGCTTGCATGACTCCCGTCCCAGGAGAAACCAAAATGACCCTGGAAAATCTCCTGCTGGGCAATGGGGTTGTGCCAGATGTGGGGGGAGAGATGTGACCGTGTCTTGAGATCCACCCTACAGTTGTCCTCGAGACAAGACCCTGTACAGAGAGTGTGTGGGCAAGCAGGACCCCAGCGTGGCCAGGGACCACCCCAAGGGTTTGGAGGACCTTATGTGCTTGCTGCGCAGCTACGTGACTTTGTAAACCACTGTCCATACACAGGCAGCAAAGCAACTTCTGTACTGTGGAGGAGTTGCTCTTATGCCTCTTCCAAATTCTCTGTCAGCAAATGATATGACTAGATCTGTTACACAAACGCATCTGTTCTTACTGTAAACATCTTCATTGCTGTTACTGTTACTGATAATTTTGGTAATGTGCCAGTAGTTTTTATACCAACTCTTTTATTGCTCTAGTTTTCTGCCATCCCAGATGTCCGATCTTATTTTGAACAGCATTTGAGCTGCAGATGAGTAAGTTCTTTTACGTACACATTCCCCTTATCTTGAAGATGATTTTATAAATACCCAAGATTCAATTAGTTTTCTAGAATCCTATTAGTATTGTTGATGTGCTGCTGGTTTCATGCCAGTCTAACATAAAAGTTCTGGGCAATAAATTTTTTCACTTCTTTCGCCATATTTAATATTTCTGTTAAGTCATCCACGTTATTGCTAAAATGAACTTTCTTTATGATAATTATGCAGTTATGTTACCCAAAATAAGATAAATTTAAACAAAAGTATCAGTTACACACATCTGAATTAATACAGCTGAAAACAGTGTGGTTTTGGTTGTTTTTAAAAAGAAATCTGTTTCCCAGACTTCATAAATTACATAGTAGATTATACCCTGACATACAATATTGTGCCATCCCAAACACGACAAACATAACTCTACACTAAATTGGAGAAGTTTGTTTAAATTAGAATATATATTGCCAGTTTGCATGATAGTTTTTGCCAACCCAGTAAGTGTGCAGTGACAAAGAGCTTTTGAAGTAAGACAGACAGATGGATGACCTGACCAAGTCAGAGAGAAAACTGCAATAAATCTAAATTAACTGATATTCTAGTTCTTACCAGATGCTGTGTCTCCAGCCCAGTGCAGACACATGACTGACATTTGCTTGGCCCTCCTCTTTCATGTACTCTTTCAATATTCTTTTTGGAGTACTGCGTCCAGCTTTGGAGTCCTCAGCACAAGAAGGATGTGAATCTGTTGGAGAGGATCCAGAAGACGGCCACAAAGATGATCAGAGGGCTGGAGCACCTCTCCTGTGAAGACAATCTGAGAGAACTGGGGTTGTTCAGTCTGAAAAAGTGAAGGCTCCAGGGAGACCTTATAGCACCCATCCAGTATCTGAAGGAGGCCTACAAGAAAGCTGGAGAGGGACTTTTTATAAGGACATGTAGTGATAGGATGAGGGGTAATGGCCTCAAACTGGAAGAGAGTAGATTCAGGTTGGATATCAGGAAGAAATTTTTCACTATGAAGGGTGGTGAGGCACTGGAACAGGTTGATCAGAGAAGTTACGGATGCCTCATCCCTGGAGGTGTTGAAGGCCAGGCTGGATGGGGCTTTGAGCAGCCTGGCCTGGTGGGAGGTGTCCCTGCCCATGGCAGGGGGGTTGGAACTAGATGATCTTTAAGGTCGCTTCCAACCTAA
Source organism: Larus michahellis (assembly GCF_964199755.1). Lineage (NCBI taxonomy): Eukaryota > Metazoa > Chordata > Aves > Charadriiformes > Laridae > Larus > Larus michahellis. Next base: position 64,066,869 of record NC_133930.1, read on the forward strand.
ACCATTCTGTGATTCTTTGACTCATTCCTGAATGTTTAAAACAGACATGCATGGTTGAAGTTCATTTAAACCAGCAGTGTTTTGACAAAGTCCTGAGCTACACCCTCTGGTATGGCTCTTGAGTGTCCCAGCAGTGATATGCCCAACAGCAGGTGGATGTGTTTCCCATGCTGCCATGACACTGGGGGCAGGCTGCTGTCACACCGGTCCTCACCATGGCAGGAGCTAGGTGAAAAACAAAAACCCGAAATCAGCACAGCAGATCAAAGGCGTGGCAGGGTGATCACTCGATAACATTTGAACAGTCTCTAGAGGACTGTGTTTCCACTGCACACCTTTTATGTGAGAAGTTTGAGTGATGGAAAGACATGATGAAATTTGGTTTTATTAGGTTTTTGGATGACATCATATTGTGCATACAGAATAAAATAATAAACCATATGTGGGTACTTTTAAAAGGCAGATTTATAATCAGAAAGCTTCTCTCAGTTTCAGCTCTTCTCCATTTAGCAGGAGAAAGATAGAGATGGAGTTGATGGAATTAACCCTCTAGTGGTTTCAAATAGATGGGACTGAATTTGAGCTCAAATAAATGGAATCAAAAGTTTTAATATGAATTGAAGATCACAGTGGAAAAAAAGAGTTTAAATGCAGTGACCGTAAGAGAATGTAGAATAAATTAACACCACAAAAATTGATGTGGTTTTCCTGGAAAAAAAATTGACTCATCTCATTTATGTAGACAAAACGTTTGCCAAACTACTTGCTTTTTTAATACATTTTTATTAGTAATCAGTAAACCTTAGACTGTTCAAAGATTCGATTAGATAAGTAGCCAGTGGTCTCACATTTTTGTGTTAACCCCTTTGATTATTACTCTTCAGTTTTCTTTATAGTTCTTCCCTTTTGGAATAATTATGACTCTTCTTAAGCTTGATTTAGTTATATTTTTCTATTGCCTCTTCCTTTGCCTTCTGTCCCTTCATCACTCTTTACTTCAATGCAATTTCTTGGTACTGTTAACTTTGACTTTCTTTACTGTCACATGGTGTATTTCATTAGATTCTTGGACACATTGTTGACCTGGCTTTGCTTCTAACAATTAACCTCTGTATTGTTACAGGCAGTAATAAGTCTTGCAGTGCAGTAAAGTCTGATACATGTCTTTTATGGGCTCATTTTTTTTTGAAGTTGGTCTTTTCCATTCAGATTTTATTCATATCTATTGCCTTTCAGCTGAATCACCAATATATCACTTTTCCAAATACTAATTTCAGCAAAAAATGTCAGCTCTACTTCATTTTAGTCAGAATACCTGCAGATTGATCAGAATAGTTTTTGTTAGACTCTTTCTTTTTTCAGATTCAAATGATAATGTCAATCCATACGTTCTCCTTGTCTGTACTTTGACTTCTTGACCACAAACTCTTCTTTTTTTCCTCCATCTTATTATTAAGTGCGCCAAACACTGTCTAAAAATACCGCTTATGTCTGAGAGTCTCTTGACTCACTTCCATTTCAGATTTCATGTAATTTCCTCTGAAGTATAGATTCAAGCTGATACTGTCTTCTTTTATGGATTGTACATTAACAAAAATATGAATTACTTGTTCTAAAGAACCTGCCTTTTTAAGAGATGTGGGAATGATTGCCTTTTACGGACAAAATTTCCTGAAGCCTTTCCAGGCTTCAGGCACACCTAGTTTCTGCTTACGGAAGTTAGAATTGCTAAGGGACATCAAAAAGAGGCAAGGACTCAATCATCAGTCGCTAAAGTGGGGCTTTTTTATAAACTAGTGGCATCTTTTATTTGTTTCTGAGCTCTGGTCTCATTATGCAGTTGCGGTCTGTCTTCTGAAAGGGGTGAGAGCAGTCCTTTGGACTCTCTATTTCACATCAGCAAGTAACAGTCCCCTGACTCAGGACTAGCAAAACACCAAAGAGTTCTGACTTGACTACACCAACTGTGCCCTATTCTCTGAAATGAGAAGACAACACACAAATTAGCTCTGGTAAAAGTGCTCCTTGATGTCATAATAGCTCATTCAGCGTCTCAATTTCAGCTGCAGTAATGATAAAAACCAGTAATTTAAGAATAAAGATATGTGTGTTAATGCTCATTTGTAGCCTTTCCAATGTAATTTGGTATTGCCTTCATGTACAGAGTTGTAATAATGCCTTTACACTTTTTTGTGGTCAGCGCCTTATTTTCTGTCACTGGACAAAATTACTTTAAGTCAGTCAGTATCTACCGGCTACAACATTCTCTTCAAGATGAAAGATACAAATGATTTTTTGTAAATGTTTGTGCATAAGATACTACTTACGGTGTGGTCAAGTATGCACTTAGAATTAGGTGAAACACCAGGCGCCAGAGGGAACACGCTTACAGCTTTATAAGTGACTGAACAACTCAAGCAATGATGATCGTGCAGTTGTAATACTGTCTGGCGTCCTGCCACTCTCTAAATGTGAACTGATGTGACATTAAAGCTTGCCTGATTCTTAACCCCACTGTGGAAGGCTTTTCACTTAAAACATTTTCATTTAAAATGTCCTCTTGCCTTTTTTTTGTTCTTGCTTGAGGTAACGCAGGAATTGTTAGCATGGGTTTGTCCTAGTTGGGACCAGCCTGTACGCTGCTAGCCCACTCTGGGAACTGGGCAAGCCTTTTGGAGGTAGGACACATCTGTGCCTGTGAAGCTTTTTCATTTGTTAGGTATTGTTAATACCAAGACTTCTTGTGATTAGAGCATCTCTGACACACGTATTCTCAGTTTTCTGCCACAGCCTCACTGCAGTAATATAGACATACATGGTCTGGATGCCCGACAAACTAGGAGAGACATGCCTGTTAAATTAATTAGGAAACTGATCAAGCCCTTAGCTGATTTCCTCAATTGTTAACAAATTTAGCTTTCACATTTGTTTGAAATGAAGAGGGGTTTTAACAGCTCTGTTCAGGTGACAAGTTGAGGTCTATATACCTACAACCTATATAGCTGTAGCCTAAATATTTGTATACAGGAAGTCTCTGACTGACCCACGAACTAATGGTGTATTTATGCCTTGATTCAACACCTTTCCTGAAATTATAAAGTCACTTAGGATGTGAGTGCTTTGTACATTTTGTTTCTCATTGCTTTTTCTGTGTACATTATGACAAGAGCATGAAGGGAAGCAAAAATGTTTTAGGGCAAAGTACAGTAATCCTAGTATTCAAAGTACCAAAATGCTTGTCCTAAACAATAATTATGATGGTTTTTTGATGAAAGCCTGAAAGCAAATCCTTTTCAAATAATGTACTTCTCAGTTCAAAGTGGAGCTTTAGCTGCTGGAGTAAGGAATGATCATACATCCATATACTGTAAGAGTTGCAAAGGCACAAAAGGCGGACTGGAATAGATGAACCTGAGATAATCCTGAACTGGATAATGATAATGTGAATAGTCCTGCGAATTGTGACATAGAGGGATATAAGCACAACGTATGTTATGCAGGCAGTCCCCAAGTTTCAGAATTTGGTGGCCGTTTGTTTCACTCTTATTGGGCAGTAAGCGATGTGCCAGAGTGAGCGTGGGGGCAATGTGTTTAAAACATCATGGCAGCTACAGCTGGTTTGGCATGGAGGGCTGGAGCAGGCAGGTTCAGGCAGTATCCTTCAGCCATCCTTGGGGGATCCAGGGTTTTGAGTTTTGTTTTTTAAACACCTCTGTAATCTCCTTTTGTAGGCTCTTCCAGTGGCTCTTCCAGCCTGGTAATTAGATCCAGCTTCAATACAGGGAAAAACTTCCTTTCTGCAAATTTGGCCAAAATCAGTTTGCCTTGACCCCAGCAGGTAGAGAGGAGGTGATTACTTCCTTCTTTGTAGGAAATTTTCATGCAGTGGAGGACTGCAGAAAGCTATGAATTTTGCAGTCCCTGCAATCTTTCGTCCCTGGTCATGTTTCCTACGTCTCAATTACTGTCTGTTGGACTTCCTCCACATTCCCACATCTTTCTTATAATGTAGTGGGACTCTTAGCTAGACAAAGAAATCCAACGAAAGCCTCACCGGTTCTTGGCAGGGCGGCTTCATCAGTGCCTCCAGTGCTGCTCTTTCCCGCTCCCCAGGCCACTGCCTCCTTTGCCAGCTGCCGGTGATCCTTCTCTTTGCGCCCTTGCTATTGCTCACCAGACAGGAGCTGTGAGGTGCTGAAATACCTCAGTTTTTCACGTTGCCTCGCACAATCAGTTACACCAACGCTTTTGTTTGAGAGAGAAGTTGGAGCTGCTAGTTCGTGGGCACTGTGGTTTCACAGCCTCTAGAAACAAAGACTATTATTTTTAAAAAAGTCTATTGAAATTAAGCTCCTGAAAGATGAACCTGTCTTTTTGAAAATGGCGGGCACTGAACTGTTCTTACTAATTTCACTGCAGACACCTGGGTGATTGCTACTTTTGAAGCTGTAGCCATTTATTTAGTCTTTCCCAGGCTTTTAATCTATAATTCCTGATTTTCCTACAAGATTTTTCTGGTTCTGTGGGTGTTACAGAAATGCTGAGTAGGAAGTAGAAAGAAAGTTAGAGAGGGGAAAACAAATCGTAGAATGAGATATAAGAAATACGCAATCTTTCTCTAAATTCCCCTGCATGCCACATTCATCAGAAACTGCCTCGTACTTAGTAACAATGGAGGGAAAATAGTTTTCCTGAATGACTGCAATGCTACATTTCATTTCTAAACGAGGTATTGAAGAAAAATGTCTAGTTTGTTTGACTTCGAGTCAGATGCAAACCCAGTTCTGTATTCCCCATTATCCTTCTTCAGATCATGGGCAGGCAGTTTGAGTCATTAGTGACAGTAACAGCTAGTCTGCACTGAACTAGAAAATGGTTGTAAAATAAGGGAGAATCAGCAAACTGAATCAGAGCTACCTTTTTATGCATATTACTCATCAATGCTGTAGTATGGAAAATACATAAATATTTAGAGAAACCTTACTTTTTAACTAAACAAATACATCCAAGCAACAAGGAATTGGAATCACCTCAGTACAGGTATCAGCCAATAGATCTGTGAATCATCCATTGAGAAAGTGTTCCTTGTGGAAACATTTTTGCTGTTGAATAGAGTGATGTCATTTTCTTTCCCTGTGCCTGCTAATTTTCAGTCTCACTGTACCTTGTAGAAATATTTTAATTTCATTTTAATGAAATATAAGAGTTTACATAAGACTTAAGTAAATATGTACAGAAAAATCTCCATGACAACCAAACAATTTTAGATAAATTAACATTTATTATACAGAACCAAATATTTTAAAAAATTGTTAGCACATGCTGGCGTTGGAACAGATCTTGTATTTATATGGGCCTGAGACTGTACATGATGTAACAGGATGCAGCCCACAGGTAAGGTGTGATACAAGAATTTCTGGTAAAACTTCTAGCTGGAGGCAGAATGGAAATGACCCTAAAAACAGTGATGTCTTTTTTGATACTGTGATATTTATAAAGAATGATCTAAAAAGCAAACACAGAAATAGCATGAAGAAAGTAAAGAGAAACAATGTTGGAAACTGATGAAGTAATAAAAAATTTTACTGTTTGGATGTCTAAATAGATTTAGCAAGCCTTTTGCAAGCTGCATGATATGTTTCTAGATTCACTTAATACTGAAATGCAACCAACTCCACAGTGTGGAGAAATAGTATTTGTAGTAGCAATATTAACTGATGGCTAGATATTGCAAATCTTACAGTAACTGTTTAGATTGATCAGCATAAAACCAGTCTGAGTTAAGGGAAGCAGGAAACAGACTTCACCTGCTCAGATTTCAGGCGAGGCTGGAGGATGGGTAGGGTGGCCCATGTGGGAGGGAAGCAGGGAAGTAAAGCTAAAAATAGGGGAACTAGGCCATTTAGAGTGTGGGGGAGGAAAAAGTAAGTTTGTTAAAGTGGGTAAGATTTCAGATTTTCTTGATCACAAGGAGCCAGGCAGGAGAACAGCTTGTGTTTAAAATTGCAGGAATAGTCATAGCACTGGATTCCCATACCCAAGAAAAACAAAAGAGAAAGAGACTTTGGTTTCAGGGTCAGGGAGCTGGTAAAGTACCCATTTCTTGCATCATTTGGTTCCTCTTCCATGTTGCCTCTTTCGCCCCCTGGCACTCTCGATTACAAGTTTCAGGAGCTGTTGCTGTGCACGGCTTAGAGTGGCTCTGCCCGGGGAAGGATGTACAACTGACTGCCAATCAAGTCATGCAATCAATCAATTAATCAAGTGTGTGCCATCAGTGACTATCCCAGTCTAGCATCCCCTGGCAATGAACGAGCTTGTTCACAGCGGGTTGCTGGGTGTGTTTGATTCTTTGTTTTGATTCTTTTTTTACCACTGCAGCTGTACAAGTGTTGTTTCTTTTGCTGGATTTGGAAAGATCTGGCCCTCTCTTTTGTTACTTATTGGAAAGTCAACCCCGAAGCCTAGTCCTTTCCTTTTGTGATGAAATGTTCACTTGTTTGTTTTTGTAGAAGATTGATTGTTTCCACTTGCTGCCTAACGTGCTTGTCATTAATCCCCAGATACATGTATTCCAGTCAACTGTAAAATTGTATGTCAATATAATTTTAATACTGCTCTGAAAATTGATTCTAAAATGACACGTTGGGATTACCTATCTCTTTCTCATTGATTTTCAGATCAAAAGTATTTAGTTTAGCAGGACTGCGCTCTTCCTTTTATTTTTTTCCTACCAGTAATAAAGTTTCTGCAGAGCAAGTGTGGCCACTACCTACCTCCCTTTACTGTGATATCCCACTGCTTTCAGTGGCTTCATACAGATGTAGTGAATTGAAGCATAGCTCCAAGTCCTAAGAACATCCCAAAAGCAGTAAAATCGAGCGCATGGTCTTCTCAAATTACACTGCAGGCTGCAGAAATATGATGGACGCTGGTAAGAATTTATGCATCTACTGATGATTATTCATCTGTGACGAAGATGTGCATAATGGAAACACTGTAAGCAACATGGCAAGTCTCTACCACTTCTGTGGCAGAGAAAGGCTACACTGAAAACCATCTGCAAAACTAAAGGATTTATGTTGCCAGAAAACTTGCAGTACTCAGAGGGCGCAGAAGTGCTGGGTGGAAGCTGGCAAGCATTACTGCAAATTATTAAACACGCGTGTTTGACGATCACATGGAAGCTGCCAGATTTCAACTACCCATTGAGTATAAGAGAGCACGCATCACAAGAAATACATTATACCATTTCCACAGGCTTGCTGGGCGGTGTGACGCTAAGGGTGGTTTCACTCAGTACTAAATTTTTTATAGCTCCGTCACTCGGCAGCCCAAGGCTTCTCCACCTCTGAGCTTCAGCAGCAGCTTTGGTGGGGCGGCCGTGGGCTCTGGTTGGGGATGCGCAGTGGGGTGGGCTCTGCCGGGTGACCGGACCCAGCAGACAGGCAGGGACGCGTCTCGGCACCATGGGGAGCACCACTGGCTCTTCCCAGTGGGCATCTTCATCTCCGGTGGCAGTGGGAAGGAACTTCCCTGCTTCTCTTTCTATAAAGAGGTGAATTTGTCCCAAATAGGTTCACGTGTGCTTGGAAAGACAAGATTAAATCAGATGGTGTTTTGGGAGACATGTAGCTTGGTGTCCATGACTGCATGCTCTGTTAGATGTGCGTCTCGCCATGTGCAAGTGTAAACAACTGAATCTGCATATGTCAACAAATGCGTACACACAAGCATGAAAAAGTGATTCTACGATCACTTAGAATACGAATCTTAATTCTTCACATCACGTCACATCACATTTTTGCTTGCTTGAGAATGTCATCCTGGATTTGAAGCACTGTCTTGAATTTCCTGGATGTTTGCAACACAAATTCAGTGTTTTTTCAAGCTTTTTTGTTCTTTGACTTTAAGCATTTCTGTATCCCTTCTTCTGGATTCCCTGCTGTCTTCCTCACAGTTTTTCACTCAGCTCTCTTTTGGTCTACGTGGCTTTTTCATTTGCATATCAAAGGGAGTATTTAATTAGTTCCTTATTGTTGCTGTTCTTGTCTTTATGTCCTCTCAACAAAGGTTTAATCTTTTTTCATCCATGCTTTTCTTAAAGATCATTCTATAAACTAGGTATAAATAATTGGTTTTCCTTCCATAATAACAAAATGAGACATTTCTGCAGGTTTCTTTCCCATTATGGAAAAAAGGGCAATGAGTCATTGTTAATCTGCAGACTGAAATTGAAAAATCTTTGTAAAGAAGCTTCATTGGTCTCAGGTAGGAGTGTTGTTATAATAAAGCAAACTGGCACACCTACGATTTGTCTTATGAAAACTCTTGCAGGGAGGATGCAAAAAATAGATATGCAAACGATCCCTCAGCATTATTGCAGGACCTAAACTACAGGATAATCTTCTTTCAGTACTCTTCCTTCCTGCCTAATAGCCAGGTTGTAGTGTTAAAACAGAGTGCCCTTAGAAATAAATTTTCGTCTTTAGCAAGAAGTATGTCTTTTTCCATTTATTGCTGTTACAGAAGATTAGGTTTCCTACTTGCTAGATTATTATTAATTAAGAATTAGATTTGTATTCTGAATAAGTCAGATTCTAGACTTCTGAAAAACTAGAAAGTTAACTGCATGTGACATAAGCTGTAATTGGCTTTGCCAGTGCATGTTATTCACATGCAACATCAGCAGATGAGTCATGTGCGTTGCAGAATAACTCTACAGTTGTTTTTTATTGCTCTCCTGAAATATGGGGCCACACTTCATTACATTTATTTATTGTAAAGCACAAATTCACAATGGCTTCATCCTCAGTGTCTATGCGCTGCTTCTGTTACATGTTTAATGTAAATAATGAGAGCAGTATACCGTCCTTACCAACATACAGTTGTCTAAGTCAGGGTGGGCTGGTTTTTACATGCCATGGTCAATAGGGCAGTCTTGAGCATCTCTTTGATTTCTCTTGTTTCCAGCAGTCAGGTAATTGGTGGCTTTCTTTCCTGCGTTGCCTCTCGGGCATCAACAGGACCCTGTGAACCTCATCTTTTCTTTGATTTTGTTGAGTGGAGGAAAATACAAAGAAGTTCTGTATTTAAGAGCATTTAAGAGATGTCCTTTTCCGCCCCCCAGGTTTATCTGTTTGAAAAAGAAAGGATAGAACAAATACTGGGTTACCGTACTGTAAAATTAGAAATTTGATGGACGAAGGGAGAAACGTAAATTGAATTGTAACTCTACTGACTCATATTGCTCTGATCTTAGTCACATATATTGGAAAATCAGAGAATTTCAAATCCTGTTGAAACCGTAAAACCTTCTGCCTCACGCATTTCTGAGGTCAAGTGCACAAGGTCAGGCTCAAGGCATGGGGCAGGGTGGCCTGTTCCTGCCTGAGTGATGGTGGAATTAAATACAGCGCACTCGGAGCTTGGCCTACATGGAGCACTTCCCCAGCAGCAGCCCCGCGATGCCTTTTCCTGTGGTGCATTCTGGAATATATTCTAAGACGTATGGCAGTTTGAAAGCAGAGGCTCAAACTAGCACAGCAGACTTTTTGGTTTTACTAACTGGTCACCGAATTTGAAATTTTGTTATGATCTCCTGTGACCTACTAAAGATTGTAAGCTTGACAGAATGAATATGTGAATGTCTTTAATACATGGAATCCTGTAAACGGACAGTGTTTTACTATGTCTCTTGTGCCGTTGTCAGAAGAGCAAGTGAGCACCCAAAACACCAGCAGGGAAGGCAGAAGGTGGGATGAGGGCGAGGTCTGTATTCTCAGAAATGCTTGTGAATGCTACAGACAGGAACCTGCTGGCTGACACTAAATACTTTATTGGAATTAAAAAGGAGGAGGAAGCCAAACCAGTAGCTTTGGGGGAACAAAGACCCAAGCAAGAAGGGTCAGTGGGGCTCAGGTCTCCCATGGTGATCTACCGGAGTAGGATGATTCAGCCTAAAATAGCTAAGGAAGAATCTTACTTTCAAGCATAATGTAGCATTTTATTGTTTAATTTATGATTTTTCATAACCTCTTTCCTAAACTTGCGGCTAAAAGCCTAACATAATGTTCCATTGAGTAAAATTTCCTTTGTTTTACCCTTGTGGTGGTAAGTTCAAGTAAAGCTCTCCTTGATGGTTTAAACAGATGACCAAAGCGGAGGAAGGGCTGGAAGTACAAAAATGCAAAGAAGGTAAAGCAGTGCATATGGGATGGTAGCTGAAGGGCTACCAGAAAAAAAACCCAACAAAACTTCTAGAAATAAGGACAAATAATGCAGCCAAGAAATCATGGTGAAATAGAAGAACTCCTGCTTGAGAGGGACTGCTTACTGTTACTGATGCTGCATGAATAGACTTAGTTATTCATGAACACAATGGCTGTTAAGGTAAAGTCATTGCAGCTGGTTTGGAATATCCCTGTACAGGCTATTTTCCGCAGTGCCATGCTTGTTACATCTGTTTCTGGTGGATTATTATTTTTGCATTGTTTCCTACTCCGCTTAATCTTCTAATGAGTAAGCAGTAATGCTTTTCATATGTACATTAGTCCACACCTTTCCTGTCAGCTTTTGTAAAGCTGTAAGAAGTTGAATTGATGGTAGCTCAATGTGAGTATGTTATTTTGTAGAAGTGATTCAAAGATCCTACAAAACAGAGGAAATGGGGAGAAAGAAGTATACCCTTCTTGTGACAGGCAGAGTCTGTTTCTGGACTCTGGGGCAAAAGTCTTTCCAGCAACTTTTGACTTCAGGCATTACAGGCTTCTTGCTCTTCTGCTTCGTGGGGCTTTTAGAGCATTGTTTGGTCAAACTGGCTTGTGTGCTTGCAGGAGGTCATTTTATAAAATATCTCGTAGGCACCACAGGTTCTGTTTCTAGACAGCATCTGTCTCTATTTTCTTGAGCTTTGAAAAGTGAATATTGTAAAAAAATCAAAATGTTGGGTCAAAGAACTGACCTTTAAGGTAAATCTCCGAGGGAGAGTTACTGTAGTTCACAAATACACTGTGTAGTTATATACAGTAGTAAAGACTGTTGGGTGTCTTAAATGGAGCTTTAGTATGTGTTAATGATAGATCCTTCTTTTATTAACTTCTTATATGTCATTGTGCAAATCTGTATCTTTTGCTGACTCTGTTTAGCTGAACTATGTATTTATATAACGTTTCATTCTGTAATAGCAGTTCTTGGAGAACGTGTGGTGCAAATCCTGAGTCAGTCCCCAGGCCCTGTGCCACTGCTGGTCATCTTCCAACAGAGTTGCAGTAGCACAGCTGGGCTATGGGAGGCCAACTCAGAAATCTGTGTTAACACTCTCTGCCCTTTCTATGCAGCGTAGCATACAACATGTTGAAATACACCAATTCAGAACATTATCTTAACACAGAAAAGTATTGTCTTTCTTAATGTTTTTATCATGATAAGGTTCCAGGGAGATAACAGTGTTAAAGAAGGAAGTTGAGGTTTTGTTTGTTTTTACAAGGTTCAACTGATGCAAAAGCAAAGGGAGAAAGAAAACCAAATTTTCAGGATCTTCGGAACTCATAAATGCTGCCAAACTCACCATAAGGTGCACATGGTCAGCATATTTACAAAATCAAGCTATTACGTGTCAGGTATAGAAAATAAATATGGCCTACTGGCTATTTACATTAAGAAGAAAAAACTCATACTTTTAGTTTTAATGAAATTGTGTTTCTTTAACTACAGAGCCCCCGTTTTCTACTGATGGGGGAAAAAAGAAAATTGTTCATCCTGTTATGCTTGGGGGATAATTTGAAGCTAGTAAATTTTTACACCAATCCTTTCACTTGAATAATTCAAATCTGTGTGTGCATAGCACAGTGCTTTTGTTTATAACTAAATAAATAAATAAGGGCGGGGGGAAGCTTAAGTTATATGTAAAAGCAAAAAAGCAGTTCCTAAAGGATACCTAGTTTTATCTGAGAGTAATTCAAGATTCCCTGAATTTTAGAAAATTCCAGAACCTTTCAACTGGATGTGTATATATTATGAGCTTCTGACCTAGTTGATATTTTATCTCCAGGTTTTCATTTAACTGGGAATCAAAGGTAACTTAAATTGCAAAAGGGTTATTTTCTATTCTTTAGGGGGGAACTCCAGAGTCCTGGTCATATTTAAATTTGATTGTTTTCTAGCTCATTTTTTAAAAGAAGCTTTTGCTGGCACAGTTTATTTACCTTAATGCATAATCCTGAATACAATTTCTCTTGTTGCTTTTTCTGTAGGATTGTGGAAAAGGGTTACTACAGTGAACGAGATGCTGCTGATGCTGTTAAACAAATCCTGGAGGCAGTTGCTGTGAGTATTACCTGCCATCACGTGCTCAGCACCGAATCTTTCACCTGTAATGGGTCAATAAATACTTACGTGTGAAAGAAGCAGAGTTCAATGGAGGCAGTCCACACAACTTCCCTCCTATAATTAATTTTGTATTGATTTTTTTTAAGGTAGTGGCACTTTGAAGGGCAAGAAGTGACTTTGGATGGCAGGTAGCAATACATTTAATGCTCTAAGTGATCTGTTACGGTGGAGCGCGTGCTCTGTCCAGTCTCAGACACCTGTGGAGTTCAGCACTGATCGGTTTTAGCCCCAAAAGTAATTTGAGATCAGTGGCACTTGTGTAGACCCTCGTTCATTTTTTGTGGAGTATGTCACCATAATTTATTTGGAACCTTAAACAAAAGAGAGTGCATTACTTTTCCTCTCAACTTAAAAGGATAATAGATTGGCAGAACATGTTAGCTGGTGTAAAGAGTTAGAAGAATTTGAGTCAGAGACTGCTGCAGAATATTGCCATGAAAATAGTTACGTTTCACTTGCAGTTGTTGCCTGAAGGTCACCCATTACAGATTTTGCCACAATGCAGGAGCATTTATACAAACAAGGCTTATTGCAAGGAAGTGTGGGCTACTGGGAAAGTAGATAGTGTATGTTACAACATATCTAACCAAAAATCAGTTCTCACTGCTCTTCAAATTGCACGTACGTACACAGAATGACAGTAATATCTCAATAGAATAAAGTTTAGTGCCAGTACTTTGTGCAGTTCCTAATATACTTTCTTCCTCTATATTTTTATGCAGTTTTCAAATGTGAATTTTTGTGCAACTATTTTGCATTCTATTGCTTAAAGAAAGGTATAAAGATTTTTGAGACAAGAAGATGAAGGCTTCTAGTGGCTACATACAGTATTATTTCTGTACATTTTCCATGCTTCTCAGTCACTTATAGCTCTTCCATCCGATTTCACACCAGATGTGCACTAAACCAGCAATCAGATGCTGGGAAAGTACTTAAGAAATTAATTTGTCAAACATCTAGTCTATATGCTAACACTGATGACTTCCACTGCAGAAGAGAGGGGACATGCTGGACAAGAAACGGTCCAGCTGGGACACTCAGAGTGTTTCAGACCAATAATAGTATAGAGGTGATTTTACTTTGTGGAACTAAGATGTTAGCAGGGCCTAAGGAGGGGTAGGTGCTAAAGATTTTGCCTTCTGCTGTGCCTGTCAGTCTGGCTTCAGAGTCAGCAGGAGATACCTTGGATTTTATCCAGTGGCACTGTGTGGTTGTCTGCAGCAGAAGCTTGGGGTGAAGCAGCCACGCAGCGGAAAGACTGCAAAGATCTTGGAGCAGACACAAGTGCCCAGAGGTGTGCAAATAGTGCAGATGGGACGTGACTGACTTTGGGTGTATTTACAGACTGTCAGACTTTTCAAACAAAAAAACAACTGTCGATCACATGGGAAAAAGAGAGGTCAGCCTGAAGGGCTCTTTTGAAGGATGGTAGTGGTGAGGCAGGCTCTATACAGATCATCCACGGAGATGCACTGTCGAAAGAGCCGTCCTGAGGAAGGGACTGGTGGTGATGATTGAGCTCTGTGGAAGGTGCCTAGAGGTGAGGAAGAGTTGATGTGGTTACAGCAGTAATGTGATTACTCAGAAGGAACAGGCCAATTTGGGCATATTTAACTAGGATGGTAACGAAACACCCCATTGTAAAGAACTCCTATATATCATGGTTTGGCGTTATTTGTAAACCTGTTCACACTAAATAAGATGTGAGAAGTGGTGCTTACTGCAGTAACCAGGCATACTGCAAGACCATCATGTTCACTTCATGCTACTTTCTGAATGATCTGACGCTTACCAAGTCACTCTCATTCAAAGTAACCTAAATTATGCATCTAAGTTTAGTGCTCAGCATAATGCATGTGTTTAAACTTCTTAAAATTGGGTCAGATTATTATTTTATGACCAATTTTTTCTTCCAATCGAAGTGCCCCAGTTAAGACGGTTCTACATTATTTATCATTCTTTTGCAAAAATGATGATTAAGTTTTGCTGAAAGACGTTTCAGAAGGTGTTTCAGCTCTTTATTATAAAAGCCAGGAACCAACTGAAGATCTCCACCTTCTATGAATTGTAATAGCTTGGTTGAAATCAATGGAACGGTGATGTACGTAAGCTAAAAAGCTGACCTTTATATGAGTATGCAATAATTTGGATTTTTGTAGATCCTTGTACTAGATCCCTAGGTAGGATGGACCATATTGACCTTTGTTCTTACAGCTGACACTGAACGTCTAAGCCAAAGCTGGGAAAGCTATGGAAGTGGCAGTTCCCAACTTCAGATCTTTGCAGGCCAGCTGAAAGGCTGTGATAGATTGGGGCTGTAAGCTTGACAGAATGGCATTTGTGAGCAGAACGGGAGTTATTGTTAGAAACAGGAAAACACTGCTGCAGCAGAGTAGCCTTTCCAGATTGAAAGGAAATATATCCATAGATTATTCTTAAAACGAAATAATTGTACAATCCCCTCAATAGACCATGCCAAGGAATACCCTCCTGGCACCAGGTAGGCATTTTGACCTCTGCAATTTTTAGAAATTGCTCCTAGAAAGAGAAGCATTCAGCCTTCCCTTTGATGAACTCTCTTGAACTAGTCTATCTACTTGTTTTATAAATCCCTTGTTAAGGGCTGTTACTGTAGTAATGGATCTGCCCTCACAGTGGATCGTTGACTTAAGGAGGCATTATGTCTTCATTTAGCAAAGGGGTTTTTTTTGAGACACTTCTAAAGGATTTAATCAAAAGTGTAAAGTGGGATTTTAAAAGCACCTATGCAGTTTCATTCAATTCCTTTTGAAATTGTTAAACGAAATGGACTAACAGTCTTTTTAAAAAAAAAGAATCCCATAAAGCTTCGAGGTATATCTGTTTCTTGTAATATCTGAGTACCTGTAAGGCTAGCTCTAACTGGCTTACCAAGAATTAAGCAAGCAAAGTAGCACACAGAATATGAATCTTAATCTTCCAGGTCACAAACCAGCATAAATATATCAGACATCTGTCCTCCCAAGAACAGAGAAAATAACAAAACCAGTATTGTTTTGAAGACCACCACATCCATTTTTCCCGTTTCCATTATTTTTCTTTCTGCTGGTTACATCTGATCCAGTGTTCCCGGTCCATGACTGTATTTGCCCTTCATGGGAATGAATTACCTTTTTTTCTCTCTTCCGCACCTTCACCTTTTCTATTATTCTTCCGTTCTTCAAGCTGGGTCATTCATAGGATAAAAGGCTTGTACAAAACTAGGGCAAACCAGTGTTCATCTTTTTAGTGCTTTTGCTGTGCTTTTCAGAACAGGTAGGGAGGTTTTGTGACCCGATATCTCAGAACAGAGTGAATTTTGTTCCTGAGAGAGGATGCATTTGAGGCCAGTCTCCCTTGGCACATCATTGTTCTTTCTCTCCTTCTCAGAGGATCAGTTGTATGCAGTGAGGTGTTCTTGCATGCTTATTCTGGTAGCAGTTTTTCTATTTTGTGTAATTAATGAATGGTCCTGAGGCCAGATATTCTCTGCCTGACTTGCAGAATGAGTTTACTGATGTTACGCAATTCAAAGAATCCTTGAAATATCGGTCAGAAAAAGACACTTACACACTTTTCTGTAAGAGACATCTACTTTTTAGCTGGTCATACTTAAGAAAATTACACTGATTTTTTTTTTTTAATGTGTACTTTCAGAATCTTATATTTGTCACTAAAAATAAACCATGTTCCTTCTTGCCTACTCTGCATTAGTGTCAAAGCGATAGGTTTCTGCTTGAGGGTTAAATTACTCTTTTCATTATATTTAAATTTGAAATTATTTTTAACAGTTTACTTTTTGTAATTAGGGTAGTTACTAGTTACTACCTTCTATATGTAGTTTTGAACCCATCCAGTAGTCTTTAAGTAATTTCCCATCACATTTTATAATAGGTCATTTTCTTATGACTGGCCATTATCTTGTCTAGATAGGAACATTTTCCTGAAGCTATATGTGGGACCCCTCAGTTTTCATTTCTATTTTTTATTTCAGATTTCTACCACTTCAAGCATCATTGTATGCCTGCACTTCTATTCAGTTCCTGTCAGCTTAAATTCACAGACAGCATGCTGAATTCTCAGCTGCGATTTCAAAGACTGAGGGCACTTAGCCACTTGCAGGTTTGAGAGGGAAAGTCTAGATTAAAACATTCTATTCATTTCAGTGAACTTTGATCTGTCCAATAATGAGCTGTATGATAGTAGGTAAGAACCTACCACGAATGTGCAGCTTGCAAGTGTATTTTACAGACCCTGAGGCACTGGTGTGTCTAACAATTAGAGCTTAGACCAAATGAGGTAATCAGACTTTTAAAGACTGGCTGAGAACCAGATGAATTTATTAAAATATTTGGGGGTTTTGGCATTCAAAGAAAAGTGGACATTGGATAAAGATGAAGAAAAGGTTTCATTTTTTTTTTATACAATCATTGAGTTAGTGTGTGCTGGAGATGGTGGTGACCAAGGGATTTTAGTTTTCACTGCCAGTTACGAGGTGAATTTAACGTCACAGAGTTCTGAAAATTTGAACACGGCAAATGTGTTATATTGTCAATATACACTTAGCCAAGCCTAAAAAGGCACACAGTGAAGAAGAGTAAGTATATTGAGACAAACAGGAAAGAAACCTGTGCCTCAATTCTGTAGAAAATGAAGTTAAATTCCACAAAAGAAAATGGCAGGGACGCATAGGTATCACAACACAGGATACAGACCTGTGCAAAATAGTAATAATCCCCAAAATTTGGGAATACTGTATGTAAGAGGAGGAATCTAATGCATGGTTATAGATATTGAAGAACATTGACTTCTTCTCTTTAGAAGGTTTTGCAAAAGATTTCCATTTTAATAGAGGAGGTATTTGCACCTTCAGATGTTTCCCTATTCCCTGATGAATCCTGAGTGTTTTCCATTCTCCCTCCGGCAGCAGGGAGTGCTTTTCTGAGTCTGTTCCTGGCATAAGTGTTGTTCAGGGTACGGTCATGAAATAGCAGTTGTTCTGATCTAAAGCTACCAAAACCCAGCAATCTTTGCTTTTCCAGTAGGGGAGGAAGGAAGGGGAAATGTAAAATTTTGTCAAATTTTCAGAATACTTGCTTGCAAGTGGTATTTCATTAACTTGCAGGTTTAGGCCAGATTCAGTGTGTCTACTGAGTACGGTTGTTAATAAAAGGACCAATGCTTGGTACTGCAAGACAAGATGGAATTTGCTGTTCCGGCTGCAATTCTGTGCTAAGGATCATGATGTCGTATTGTGTTCGCTGACAGCGTTTGGCTGCTTTGCCATTCTCCTTCCAACCCACCAACAGGAACAGGAAGAAAAGCACAGAGATTGTTAGTTTTCACATTTAACACTTACACTCTGTCACACTCTTCATTTTGTGAAATTTGCACAGTGACGTTTTGGAAGAAGAGGCAGGTGAACACTGAGTTCAAAAGAGACACAGCATCTATCTTCAGTTAAGAGCACCATTTGCAATGTAATTGGGGAAATGTATAACGAGGACGCCTGTGTCTGTTGTCTTCTTTTAGGAAAAAAAAGGGTTTCAATATGCAGGAGAAATTCTGTATTACTTTTATGGTAATCCATGCATGGAAAAACTCAACATAGAAAACCTAGCTGTTGAATCAGTTTTCTTTCTTTGTGCTAATTCTTCCTGTATCTCCTGTCGCTGAGGTGGCGTGGAGCACTGTTAACCTTAAGCTGTACTGGGAGGTAGGGTTGGTTCACAGAAACTGAACTTGAACCTTCAGGGCGATGCGATTTGATATCCATGTCCCCAAGCTGGGGGCAGTTCAGGGCAATTAGTGCTGGTGGTCCAAAACGTTCAAGAGCTGTCCTGTTCATTCTGATTTTTGTAATGAGGCAGATCTTGGGGTGTTTGGTACCCCTTTTTCATGGGTGAAACACAAACACGAAGTCTTTAGTATACCTTTTCCTTATAAGATCATCAGGTATAATATCCTGGAAAACTTCCCATGTGGATACATTATTTTGCCTGCCAGATTTCTCCCTGTATATTTGCTATTGTTTTTTGTTTGTTTTACACTTTGTCCTAAAATGTGTTGGGCGGTTCTGCACGTCAGTCATGTCAAATGGGCTGCGGGTGGATGACACGCAAGATGTGATTATGGAATGTGATTATGGAATGCCTTATCGTCATGTGAAGTCTTGACTGGGGCTGTAATGGACACCCTGTCTCCTGACCAGTTTCTTGTAATGTGGTCTTCATCTTTGCCAGATCGTTTGGTCTCGGTTCAGCAACTGTGTCTGGAGAACTCCTACTAGCATAAATTTACCCAGCAGTAGTCGTTGCTCTCCGATGTTCTTCTGTCACCAGACCTTGTTCAGTGCACTCCCTAGCTGTCCGTCTGGTCTCCCAGAGCTGTGGTCCGTGAAGGAAGACCAGAAGAATTGGTACAAAACTGTATGTGTTTCTGGGCTTCTTCATAGCAGCTGTTAGTGTTAGGTACTGGTATTTCAGATAATCCTCCTGTTCTCAGGAAGAGGACTGGGAGACAAAAATCTCTGAACTTCCCTGGACCACATGAAAAGGAGAAGAACCTGTTCCACGTGGAGGTGTCCTCCTTTGGTGTCCTGTCACCTGGAAGAATAAGGCAAAAACAAAACAAACCAAAACACCCTTTCTACCCTTTGTGACTGGGCAATATTTTTTCTTGGCTTGTTGAGAAGGGTAAAGAGGAAAACATACTCTTCTGTGTGACCAGACACGTATGCCGCCTGGCTTGCGGGGATAGGTTGCAGTAGCTGTGGTGTTGACACTGCTGAGTGCTCTTCATCCACGAAGCCATCGTAATTTCAGAGCACTGGTGGGTCCTGTCCTGTCTTGTTCAAGATAAACACCAGGGGAAAGGCTTTTTGAAATACCATTAAAAGGTTAGGACTTATTCTTGCTTTACAGTGTTCGGTAGTGATGTGGTGAAGAGCATGGTGGCTTTTAATCTTGGGAATTCATGAGTGCTGTGTAACCACCCATGTGTATTTGGACATAAGCTGTTTTCCATTTTGTCGTAGGGACATTCATTTCAGAAATGTGGCCTGAAGTAACAAGGTATCCAACTTTTTCCAAGTCCCCTCCTTTTATTGACATATTTTACTGGTACTTTGCACTTTATTTACAGGAAAAAAAAAGAGTCCGCTTCTAAATATTCAGTCGTTGACACAGAAATACAGGAGGGTTCTGAATTTTAATTGTAAGAATTAGGTTAGATACCAAATGTTTTGAAACTATTTAGATCAAGAATTGAAGAGCTCCTATCTGAACATTAACTGCAGCACTGTTCGTGCATTCATTTGTCATGTTTCATTACTTCCTGTAGCTAGTATCTTCAGCTATGATAACTCCCAGCAGCATGCTTGAAGAACTGGGTTTCTGTAAAATAATGTCTTTGCTTACAAATTGCAAATGTCAAAAATTTCATGTTAAGGGCATCAGCATGGCTCATGGCAGCAAGCCTTGCACAAATTGTGCATGTGAAGCTCTGAAGAGTTGTGCAGAAATCAGATATATGCTTTTATCCATTTCCAGTTAAATGCCTAGCTGGAATTATGTTTAAGTGGATAAGAGATTGGCACATTCTTGCATGATATGCAAGCATGCCATACATAAATCTAAGAGCAATTTGAAAATTATACTGAGAGCATCCGCTTTTTATTCAAATAAATTTACTAAAATAGATGTAAAGCTCTAATTACAAATTGGGCTCTGTCATCTGTTAAAGTGTTGAAATTATTACTATTCTTTGATATTTTCTTTTGCTTAATTGAAAGATATTCTGTTTTCTGAAAATAAAAATTAATATAGAGCTTAAAACTTTGTACATCTCTCTGACTTAGGAAACGATAATAACCTTCACTTCACTCAAGTGGCTTCCCTATATTCAAGGGCATAACTGCATAGTTGCATAGTTATATTTTCTAGGCAAAGTACGCGGAAATCGATGTCGTGCATGTTATTTTGTGAAGTCCTGATTATTCTAAAGGCTGTTGGAGGAAGAGTGGAAGGAGAACTGGCAGGTCCCACATCAGCCCTGCTGGCCAGTTTTGGGACCCCTGCCTCTGCTTCCCATCAAGGCTGTGCCCAAAAGGGGTTCCTGCAGTGGGCTGCCTGCCTTTTTCTCTGTCACATGACAAATTTCCTTTCTACCCTGCATCCACACAAATCAACATATGATACGTTTCCTATTACCTCACTCAGTTAATAAAGGAACACAACAGAAATGCTTTCTTTTGTATTTTACATCTTTTTTAGCTTCAAAGCAGCTTACCTAGTACGCTAATCCCTTTTAACTTGTGTGTGATTGACTGCAGATCAAACAGATGTCCTGAAGAATATATTCTAATATGTAAACCTCCATAATGGCAGTATTATCTACTTCTATTAAGCTAATGTTGTGGATGTGACAAAATTATATATACTTATTATAATATATTATATTCAATGTGACAGTAGTCATAATAATTACTAACTGTGTATATTACAGTTGTACTTCATGAGTTATAAATAAATGCCTGGCTTGAAAATTAATATGTAAGTGAAGCCACTTTCAAAAAGTCTCAAAGCAACATTTCTTTGTTACGCAAATTAATACAAGGACTGTCACAGCAGATACACTGGTTGTACTAACTGATTTAACAAAATTTGGATAATTGACAGGTATTCTGAATTCCCTGTGAAGTCTTGTCCTGAAGGAAGATATGAGACAGTGACTAAACAGGATCCTATTATAGGGATAGCTTACTGCAAAGCGTTTTACAGTGCACTTGAAGTCACAGTAAGGGAAGAGAACATATATAAATATACTATTTATAACCATTTGTGTAGGTAAATCACAGCACAAGAAAAAACATGATTAGTCTCCATAATGAGAAGCGTATACTGTCTGATGTGATCTTGCTTGTAGCCTCTTTAAATAAACATGCCTTATATGCATAATAAACCCCATATATCGAGGCAAGGTGTCAGGCAGAGAGGAGGAATGAAAGAATGGGAGAGTCTTTTCGTTTGCGTGCATATACTTTCTTATAATCGCGGTCAGTGTAGGCAAGCAGGACCAATGGTTGGGTTGGTATCAAGGTGTGTTTTGCAGGGCAATTATATATGTTCTTCCCTTGAATCTGAACTGCATTGCCATGGGCATGGCATGCAACTGGATGACTTGTAGGAAGAACTAACAATGTCCATCCTAACACATTGTTGGATTTTTTTAATTAAAAAATAATTTCCATTTGATGTATTCCAGGCACAAAGTGTTTATTTCTTAAAAAAAAATTTTTTAAGGCTTGAAGGTGAATCCTTTTAGATAGGGGTGATTTAACACATCACATACAGAGATGACTCCATGGGAGCCGGGAAATCGTCTCGGCCTTTTCTTCCATTTGGTGACAACATTTTAACAAGGGCTTCATGAGTGTCCCAGGGAGACCTTTCTAGCACATTGCTGTCAAGATAAATAAGCAAGTAGGTAAACTGTCAGGTTATGTAGGAAACCTATTGAAGTGCTGCCACTGCCTGGGAGAGGATTGCATTTGTGTCCTAAATGTGCTATTTCTGAAGCAACGTTAAGTAATGGTTTCATACATGGGATAATCTGTTTAGAGGATGATTTTGAATGAGTAGCTTCATCATTTTGCCAGCTTACATTCATTCCTTTTTCCTGTTTGTTGTAAACAGATTTAAAACTAGTTTTTCCTGTTAATGATGCATTTAAATTGTTGTAAGGGAAATAGGGTGGGTTTTGTTACGACAGCAGCCTGATTTATCAGTACCTTGATTCAGAATTATTTTGTCAAAAGCATTTTTGTAGACCTGAGTGCAAAGCTTTTTTTGCCAGGACGCAGAAAAGATTTACGGTCAAAAGAGCCTGGCAATGCTGCCATCAGCAATAAGGAAATGAGGGTATTGTATTCGCTATTATCTCTAATAGAGGAAGTGGAATAAGCACTAATGATCATGCTGCAGACCTACTGTATTACAGTTAACGTCCAGGGCAGCAAAAAGTCAGGGTCATATTCGCTAAGTTGTTATCATCTTAAATTTTGCTTTCATCTAGGTAAGGTGTCCTTCAGTCATTTTGGAAACAAGTTACTACAGTATTAATTTTGAAAAATATTTGGAAATAGCAATGGAAGTGATTAGTTAGCTCTTGTTTTAACTCGCAACACACCACAAACGCAGTGCCAAATGCTGCTGTTTTCGAGCCAGTGCCTGCAGTTGTTTCTCATTCCAAGGGACTGACGTTTACAGGGAGGTTGTCGTCTAAGAACTGATTAAGGACTCGAGGATTCGACCTCTTCCCAGTTCATCTCAGGCAGATGAGCAATTTGCCTGTATCTTCATTTATAAGATGGGTAGTTGAAAATACTATGTGAGGAGAGTGCTGACCCAATGCAAAGGCTGGGTCTGTCTGCCTGATTAACTGATCTTTGGGGAATCGTTTGGCCATGGGCAGGCCTTCTCTTTTAAAGGGAGAACTGCCTGGCACAGGGAATGAGCTCTGTGCTGACATGGGGTCTGAGTCTTGGCTTTAGACAGCCACCCATTTCTGTATGCTAGCGAGCACCCTGTTAGCAATTAACAAAGCACAAGTAAAGGAAAAAGACTGCCTTTATCTCAAGTTTATCCTGCTAATACTCCTTTTCTATTGTAATTTTTATTGCATGTACGGTGCAAACTGTCATGCAGGGACATGGCATCCAAATATCTGTCCCTGGGGAATGTAAATAGTGTACAGGCTGTATCTACAAAATATACAATATACAAAATATAGGAGCTGGGCAAGGCCATGAAACTTCTGAGCTGGAGAAGCTCCTAAAGCATCCTGAGAGCCCCACATGCTGTGTAGAAACAGTAAAAAACTAGCAATTGGATGCCAAAGAAAGGGTCAGGAAGGATTCATGGCAGATCCCAACAGAGACTGAGGAGGTTTTGCCTCAGAAATTGCCCCAGGGAAATATCAAAGTAGAAAACTACTCAGGTGTGCATCAATAGATAGAGGAGAAACGCTAACTAGCACTGCAGGAGCGTCACCAGTAACTACTGCTCTTCATGCAAACCGTGCAGCCTGGATAAAGTGATAGCTGTGTGGACAGATATTATCGCATTACTTCTCTAAAAGCTAAAAGGCATCTAGTTAAATGCTACATTGAATTCCCTAAAACTTTTCTAAGGTTTGAGGAAACATATAGAGGATTAATGACTTTTAGAGAATTCAGTGTAGTGAGAAGGGCCTAAACACATCTGTGTACGAGAGCTTCCCCCCCGTCCCCTGCGCAGCCAGAGGGCAGGAGCATTCCTGGTTCCTGCAGTATGGTGCCAGGCAGAAAGTGCCCGAGGAGCTGTCATCTTCTGCACCTTTGCAGAAGTCACTGCTTTGACCCCAAAAAGGTTTGCTGAAGCCTAGGGAGGCCCCTTTCTTCAGCTCTTCCCCTCCACAGGGCTGTGGTTTTCTGTCTCCCAAGCCTGCCGTGCCTGCAGACCTAAAGGCTTGTCTCCCTGTGTCTTGCTGTTCCTTCCTCAGTAATGATGGTAAGCTTAAAAATACATTGATTATTCAGAAGTAAATTGCAAGTGAACCTGTGGAAAAAAAAAAAAAAGAAAAGACATTTGCAAAAAAATTGCTTAATAGTACTATTACAGCCTTGTGCAATTTTTAGTCTCCAATTTTATTGTACTGGACTGACTAGATAGCAGGCTCTCAGCAAAATGGCTATTTACAAAATTACATTTTTTCATTAGGTAATATGGAAGCTTACCTAAATCTCCATGCTTGTGGTTTGAAAAAACACTAAAAGAATTTCTGCTGTCTTTGAGGGAGATTCCTGATGTGCCAAGGGGGTGGCATAAGCTAAGACTGAGTGACATTGATCACTCTTAAACAGGCTGTGTAATAATTTATCAGTCATTGTTTCAGATAAGTGGCTCCATTTCTGTGGACCTGACAGCATGAGTGAAACAAGATTCCTTATTCATTCCCTTGAGAATCCTTAATGGTCCCCTGAAATGCCAGCAACTGTGGATATTTTGGAACTTGTAATGAGTCTGTTTTTCTCCTTTTTCATTTACTCTTTTCTGATACTTTTTATGTCCCTGTGTGACATGATGTTCTCATACTGGTTTGCTGGCACATGCAAGTTGCTTTCTGAACTCTTTTACCTCCATTTGTAATGTTTCTCAATGACTATCAAGAAAACCAGGGAATGTCTTGGCTTTAAATTACACACATACCCCTCTCTGCTTTTCAGTTGAGGTTTTCATAGACTCCTGTGTCTGAAGATCTAAACTCTAATAGAGGTGAATAGTGAAGCTAATGTTTTTGGGAGTCAGTGCCACTTCACTGCTGTGGATTTGGAGTGTGTGATGGTGCATGTTTCTTCATGAGCTAGAAATAATGAGAGAAGATAAATGTGAGAACCAGGCTGTCTCCTTGATTCAGGTAGTGGGTGATCAGGGGCGCTTTCAGGAGCGTAGACCTTCCAGATTTATTACATGGTGCCTGAACGTAGTGCACAGCCAATGGTAGTTTGGTTTCTGGGCACTGAGAAATTGGATTGTTTGGTAAACAGTGCTGGATGTGGCGTTTTTTGGTGGATTTTGTGACACAACTCCTTGTACAATAGTAATAATGGGCAGCAGATGGAGTGTAAACAAACAGTATATTTCGTTATTGGAATGTGCTTTTCCAAATAACCTGCTCAGCTGAGTCCATTTGATAAGCAGGAATAGCAGAAAATCAGTATGCTGTCAGTTAGGAAGTAAACATACACGTCTTTTATTGCTTGGGGTTTAAAATTACTTTCTTGTACTGTTGTGGTTCCCCATCTATAAAGTATTATCATACTTTATGGTAATAAAATGTGGTAATTCTGGATTTTATTTTAGGGTGCAAGATTTAGCAATTACAGAGCTATGTACCATAAACTATCAGGTCTGCAAGTCGGTCCTTTTTCTTGCATCTGACTGTGCCTGTTTCACTGATGTTCTTGTATCTTTCTATGCGACACATTTAGGCAAGTTTTTATGTTGCTATAAAGAACTTTGAAAGGCATGCAATAAAAAACTCTCTCAGTTTTAAAGCCTTAAAATTATGTCCTTCATTTAAAAATCAAGATTTAATCTAAAACTCCATTATGATGTGATAAGGCGTATTATGGTACATTGTTGCTAACAAAAAATTCAACATGGTTTTCTGTGCAGATATAACACCCTGGAATAAATTTGGATGTGTGTCTGTCTGGAAGGATGAATAATTGAACAAACTTACAAACTAGAAACTTAACAGCTCCATATCTCTCATAAATAAGAATTCTCTCTTCCTGCAAGCACGCTTCATTGAAGTGTCTTTAATTTGAGCATCACGTGATCACTCAGATGTATACTGAAGTTGCATCTTGTCTTGTAGTCCTTCCCTTGGTGACAGGATTAAAAGATCTTTTTTTTCTTCCTGGCTGCTTAAATTTTTCAACCTAGTGAGAGATATGGTTGGTAAAGTCTCAAAGGTGTTAGTTTCCTCTAAAATGTGGCTGTAATTAGTCCGTTGTCTGAAAAATTATTAGTGAGAGTGAGCAGACAGGCTCTTTAAATCTTGTTCCTCAAAAAAGAAAGGCTAGAAGACACAAATATGATGACGCTAATGTCCTGAAGAGCAGATCTGTGGAAACAGGGGTTTCCCTTCCCTAAGATCTTCATCTCGAGCTTTGTTTTTGCTTCTGACACCCTCCCTCTGACTTAATTTCTCACTGGAAATCCAAAGTTGGGAGGACCAACAAGCAGATAAGTGATGGTTCACTGCCGCAGGCAGCCAAAGCACCGCAGCTCCCCACGAACTGGCAGTTGCTTGGTGGTGAGCCACCAGTGTCCCCTCAGAGAGGTGCTTCCACCACTCAGCCGCTGCTTCTGCTTCAGGTGTGCAGGGGTCCCACCACCACCCTGCAGCAGCAGAGGGGAAGCTCCTGTGCATTCCTGTGCATGGCTGGGCTTTGCCCTTGTGGCCAAAAAGGCCAATGGCATCCTGGGGTGCATCAAGAAGAGTGTGGCCAGCAGGTCGAGGGAGGTCATTCTCCCCCTCTACTCTGCCCTGGTGAGGCTGCACCTGGAGTACTGTGTCCAGTTCTGGGCTCACTGGTGCAAGAAGGACAGGGAACTGCTGGAGAGGGTGCAGCAAAGGGCTATGAAGATGATTAGGGGGCTGGAACACCTCTCTTATGAAAAAAGACTGTGGGATTTGGGTCTTTTTAGTCTGGAAAAAAGACGACTGAGGGGGGAATCTTATCAACGCTTATAAATACTTAAAGGGTGGGTGTCAGGAGGATGGGGCCAGGCTCTTTTCGGTGGTGCCCAGCGACAGGACAAGAGGTAATGGGCACAAACTTGAGCATAGGAAGTTCCATCTAAACATGAGGAGGAACTTCTTTACTTTGAGGGTGGCAGAGCACTGGAACAGTGAGGCCAGAGAGGTGGTGGAGTTTCTGTCTTTGGAAACATTCAAAACCTGCTTGGATGCGTTCCTGTGCAACCTGCTCTAGGTGACCCTGCTCTGGCAGCGGGGTTGGACTAGATGCTCTCCAGAGGTCCCTTCCAACCCCTGCCATTCTGTCATTCTGTGATTCTCTGCAGGGGTTGCTGGAGGGGTCGTTCCCCTCCACGTTGGATGCTCTCCCGAAATCCCATTCTCCAAACGATGCAGCACAGTGATGCCATGCCATGTACTCGATACTCAGCTTTGGGTTTTTGCAGAGCGCGGAGGAACAGGCAGGAGGGACTGCTGTAGCTCACGTGAGGGTTAGCTCATGCTCCAGCAGTTAGAATGATCTCTGCCATGATGAGCCATCCTGGGTGTTGCAGCACAGCAGGCTGCTTTCAGTGCCTGTGTAATGAGTGCCACGTGCGTGCCATTCAAATGCAGCAAACCACGGTGGCTGCACTCACATGAGAGAAAGAAAAAAGGGACGCAGTTCTGTCTAACAACACGGCATAACTCTTCATGCTGCTTGTAACCCGTCTGTCATGAGGAATCGATTTATCATTTGTTCCCTTGCTTGAATATAAGGATTCAGTGGCAAAACTGATGAGCGAGAAATGTAAAAGAGAGGTCTGTCTTCTCCAAGAAGGTTGAAATATGTTTGAAAGCGTGGGCCATCATTCAGTGTCCATCCAGAAACTGACATCTCGGCGGTATTTATTTTCTAAATTATGAATTCTGCTGTTCACTTATCCATTGGTAAATCAAACAGGTGAACGTAAGCTGAGTTTTATTGATAAGAACAGCATGGTTTTAGACAAAATACTCTTAACAAATAAGAGATGATCTCACTATTTTGAAGGATTTATCTCATTTTCTGTGCAAGCATGACTCCCCGCAATAATCTGTATGTATGTGTGGTTGTCTAGAAGGACAAACCAGTCAAAAGAAATTACTAAGTCTGCAAATAAAATTAAAAAGCTCCAGTCTCTAGTAAACTCTGAATTATCTAGTTGGATAGCGTGAAGAAAAAATCTGATAACATGCAGAAAAGCCAACTCAAAGACAAAATCTTGTATGTTTTGCCTTTAAATACCCATGTGCTCACTGAAACTTGCAGCAAGGATCATCTCCAGTATGTAACTTTTGAATATAAAATAACCTTTTTTCCAGCCCTGCGGGTTTTTGCACTTGTGTCGGTGTGAGACTGCTGCTGTCCTGTGCTGGGCCATCACAAGTGCTACCAGTGGAGATGTTCAAGCTGCCACTTTCCTAAGCTAAATTTCAAAGTAGGGGTCTGCAAAGGATGCCCTGTTTAGGCAGAATACAGACCTGCTTCCTTTTCAGACTTGCTGCCTTTTCTCCATCTCTGCTAATGCTGTGGAGGAAGCAGCAGACTGAAGCAGGCATGTGTCTGAGCAGATCCTTGAGTGTCTGTTACAGGAACGCATGGAAGATATTTATAATCGTGTTTTAGTGATATGAAGAAATGTTTAAATAATATAATAAAGATACCTCCCAAAATATCAGTCAAGGTAAACAGAAGAGTGATATAGTTGGGCTGACATTGCTGCAAGAGAATTTGTTGAGAAATAGCTATTGAAATAGCCAGTTAATAGTGTCTCTTTGGGGGATCCTTTTAAGGTCTGTTGCAGATTACCCAGTAATCTAAATTAAGGACCAGATGCTGGGGCTCTTTTCTGGTGCTCTGAGCATGCTCTATGGCTCACATCACGCATCAGGCTGTGGAGACGATGGGCAGCCGCGTGGCTTTGGCAGGTGGACCTCTGCTCCTGGTGTCCCCACCACCACACAGTTGTGCGAGACATACCCCACCCTGGGCTGCGTGGCTCCCCGTGCACCAGCCTGCTGCCAGCTTCCCCACGAAACAAATGCCAGCGCCTGATGGATTTAGATAGGCTTAGACATGTAACTCGGATAACTCTATCTTCCCCAGAAAACCTTTAATCTATTAAAGCAAATATTCATGAAGCTCTTCTGCCCTTCAGGTTTGATGTACTCGATCTGATGTAGTTAAACTGTTACACAGAATGGACATGTGACTTTCTAAAAGTAAATTATTCACCTCTGTGTTACCTTTTAATTAGTGTTTTTCCTGGACTTTTCTTTTCCTGTTGTGACCTTTTCTTTTTATTGTTTCTTAGAATTGTCTTTTTCCGCATGAAATACAGACTGATGTATCTAAATAGTGAAATATCATGGAGTGGTTCATAGCTTTCTGCCAATTTTCAATTTGATTGATATGTTTAAAATCATAGAGTTGATGTGTTTGATCTAGGCAAGGAAAATTCAATTCTTTAATATGGTAGGGCACAGTTGAGTCAAAGAAAATAAGTAATTCAATGGACTGTTGTTTTCAAACGCTAACAATCTTCCTCAGAGGGTTGGAGTTTGTTTCAGAGCTGTGTCCAATATGTTGCGTGCTTCGCAAGGGTCTTTGGCTGTAATCCTTTCGTGCAGCTTTGGAAAGGTAAAAAGAAGTGACACCAGCCAAACAAGGTAGCTCTTTATGCTTTACCGCTGGCCCTCCCATTGGCGATCGTAAGAACAGAAGAAAAGCCTTTTTCATAGCCCTTCCCCAAAGATCAGCTAAAAACATTCCTTACACAGCCTCTTCCAAAAGTCTCATCTGCAGCCAGTGGTGATGAAAAAAGCCTGGCAGCCCTTCAAGCATGAGACCCTTAAGATCCCAGAGTGCCCACAAAAGCCTACTCATTAAAAAAATGATTAGAAAAGCATTGCGTACACAGAAGTGTGCCCTTGCCAGCAGGGACTGCAGACGTGTTCGTCACTGGACTTCTTGACTGTGTTTCTTGTTATCCTGCTGTAGCTTAATGCTGTTCTGTTAATGTTGCAGCACTCAGGAGGAGTGCACAGTTTTTTTCTGATTAGAAAAAGTAGTTTGTATTTTATCAATATTCTGAGCTCTGAATTGCACATGGGGAAAAAGGCTATCTGCCAGGGCAGGGAGATAATCAGAGGCCATGTGGACCTTCTCTCTCATTCCTCCAGTAATATTGAGGAGGGGGCAGCTGCATTCATGCTTTTGGGATGATCAATTAATGCAAAAAAAATGCTGGATGGACAGCTGCAAATGTTCTCCGGTTCCTACAAGTCTGGACCCTTCCTCACACAGTCCAGCAGGCCAGCAGATAGCTGCAAAGAAGCATGCATCTAAAACGTTGGGCCCCTCACCACAGGAAAGACATTGAGGTGCTGGGGCAGGTCCAGAGAAGGGCAATGAGGCTGGTGAGGGGTCTGGAGAACAAGTCTTATGAGGAGCGGCTGAGGGAGCTGGGGTTGTTTCACCTGGAGAAAAGGAGGCTGAGGAGAGACTTATCGCTCTCTACAACTACCTGAAAGGAGGCTGTAGCGAGGTGGGGGTTGGTCTCTTCTCCCAAGTAACAGGCAATAGAACAAGAGGAGACGGCCTCAAGTTGCACCAGGGGAGGTTTAGATTGGATATTAGGAAAAATTTTTGCACTGAAAAGGTTATTAAGCACTGGAACAGGCTGCCCAGGGAAGTGGTTGAGGCACCATCCCTGGAGGTATTTAAAAGGCAGGTAGACACAGTGCTTAGAGATATGGTTTAGTGATGGTTTTTGTCAGAGTTAGGTTGGTGGTTGGACTAGATGATCTGAAAGGTCCCTTCCAACCTAGGTGACTCTATGATCAAAGACCCAGCTCTGAGCACCTCTCTGGATGCAGTGTTTTCTACTGAAACAAAACTGAATCTAGCTTTGTGCCTGTTGTCCTTCCCTTCCCCTGCAGGATTAGGCCCTTTAAGATATTTAGATTTGCAGTGGGAGTAACCGCATGAGATTTGAGAATAAGCTGTAGCACCTCACATACTGTAGTTTTCTTTAGCTGCAGCTGCTAACCAATTTGATTTCCTCTTAATTTTACACCCAAATGTGCGAAATTTATTTGAAAGTAACAAAGTATACAAGACTGAAATATTCAAGCAAGATCTGTGCTTTTGAGAAGCTGTTAAGTTACATTTCTTTCTGTGATCTTTGGCAATGCATGCAATCGTACTTAAAGTTTCATTCAGGGACTGCTGCTTCTGTAATGACATAGACATATGGGACCTTATAGTCAGAATGACTGGCTGATTTTCATTGTGTAGCTTTACTAAATAATGATTTACTAATGTAAATAGTAATTTAGTAATGTAATGATTTAGCGACCAGAGGATAATGTGATATCTCTGAAATGTTCTATGCTTATCTGCACATCTGTCCTGGGAAAATACCACACACATCAGCTGCAACTTATGGGGAAGGCAGTGTTTTTCAAAGTGAAAGATATTGTGACTTTCTTTACTGATTTGCGTGGCTTTTTGTCCAGTGTCGGGAGATTCACTCCCTAGTTGCCCTCTAGCCCTAGTAATGTTTGCTTTGAATCAAGAGCTGGTATCCCTGTCACAGTGGACTAGAAAGAAGCTGCAGTAAGTCAAGTGTTACACGCTTGAACTGAAACTCACGTCTCTACACTAGGCTATTATTTGGCCACAAGAAGAGGCTCTGCTTTTCCCATCCTGACTACCGAGAGTCAATTAGGTGTCAAGTTCAAATCACAGAAGCTTTAAAGGGCTTGGTTTTTTAGAGAAGGTGGTAAATACAGCACACGTGTTTAGGCAAGAAGGAGTTTCTGAGTGCCACTGCACTTTAATGCAGGATTGTCATTGACCATAAGACTGTGGCCTGAGCAGGGTGCAGATATTTTCAGGTCACACTGAAAGGATTTTCTGCCCCTGGGATCTTTCACTGGGGCAGGCAACTCTGATGATCACTTTATTGGCAGAGTTCATCTTAACATGTAATATAGTCATGGTATTTAAAGCTAACTGTTGCAGTATATTTGTGAATGAATGTACTTTAACCACATGGAAAGGCACTTCGAACTTGGTTTAGCCACCCTTCCTGGTGATCTAGCATAGGTCTTCTTTATTGGGTTTCCCCCACATTTTAATTTTCTTTTTTCTAAGCAGGGGAACATTGCTAACAGGCAATACCCCAGTGTTCCTTCTAATAAGTAGTGGGTTTAGTTTAATAAGTAGATGAATTTAGCTGCAGATTTTGTTGATGACGCTAGTGGCCTTGTTCTGTTCCATAGGCATCAACAGTGACTTTAAGTGTACAGAACTTACGTTTTAATTAACTCAGAAAATTGTTTAATGTGATTAGCAATATAGCTCAATTTTATATTTCAAAGAAGTCTGCTCAGACCAAAGCATTCTGCATGTTAAATAAATGCAGCCTACTGAAATACAGTATTAGAAACAAATTTATTTTAAATTTTTTTTAAATGGCATTTGATTAAGCTTTCTTGCCCTATTTCAACATAAAGAGGAAAAGACTGTGTTAGAAAACGGGTGTGCTGTGGGATATGACCTGGACAAACTGGAATGAACCCAGCATCAAATCTGGGTACAAAAGCTGAGGCCGTGCTGGGTTACTGGAGCCCTTTCTGAGGCTGGAAAATACACTCCTCCACAAGAAGGGTGTGCACACCAGGCACCTTGTGTTGCAAAAATGAGGTGCCACCAAGCAGCTACTCCACAGCATCCCGCTGACCGCTTCTGCATCATTCTGGGGTGGATATGCCCGTTTCAGAGAGAGGGTCTGAGTACTACGAGCAGCATCCATGCACACTGCCCTGCTTGGGGCAGTGAGGGTTGTTTGGAGCCTCAGTTGTGCCCTTTTGGTTAATAGAAAAGAAGGAAAGAAATCTTCAAACTTCCATCTTCCCAGATATAAAATAAAAAATAAAAAAAAACCTGCAAGTTTAATAGTGCCTTCCATGTTGTTAGGGAGTATAACTCTTGTTTTGGCCTTGACTGGTAGAATTAAAGGCATTTGTTGACCACAAGCTGTGTGAGCTTCTGTCTCCTCTCCATGTAGTGAAGCTCAGAAGAGGGAATACTTTAAAAGGCCGTGCAATAAAGAGCAGCACAATAAGACTGAATATTAGTTTGAATTCTTCTTACGTATTCCTGCCTTCAACCACCATTGCAACAGCAATTTTTTACCTGGGATTTGCCTTGAGAAAACAGCGTTCTTAAAGCAAAGAAAATGGTGCCTTCAGATATGGCTGGAAAAAATAAATACAAATGTACTGCAGCCATTTACAAAAAAACCCAGTTCTTCTTGGCTGCTAAAATTAAAGCCTCTTTTTAGTATTTGTTTTTTTAGTATTTTGCTTTTGGCATTTCTCCTGAAAGAAGTAGCTTGTCTTGAGGAAACGACTAAAACGTTGCAGATTCACTTATTCTAATGTGCATTACAGAGAGAAGTATATTCAGTCTTTAGGATGTAATATGATAGCCTCAAGTGTCAGATACCGATAGGCTTTGGCTGAAGCAAGTAGAGCTGTCTCAAAGACTGAAGCCCTTTAGACTACAGATTTCCAGAATTTTAGAATACTTCGGTTTTGGCAAGCATTTTCCTAAAATTACACTTTTTCCTAGGGATTTTATTAACTCATTTTGGCATACTTAGTTCACAGCGGGTAATCGTACCGCCAGAATCAATCCCTCTGGGTTTCATGAAATCTTATGCACAGGGAAGGAAGATGCCCTGAATAGGGAAATACAAACGTGTGTGCCCTCTCACCAGCCACTAAAAGCAAACAAAGACTCGGCTTAAATCTTTGTACATCTCTTTTTCATAGTTTTTTAAAAGAGGTATGTCAGCAGGGAGCAGCTAAAACATAATCGTGTCCTGGCAGCCAGAGAATCGGTCATTGCATCACCTCTCCCTTGGCTTTCGTAACTCTGCATGGACTAGCCATGTGGTAGGCAGCCAGATGATAGTGTCCCTTCCAAGATGGTCACAGCTTAATACTGGTGGAGGATGCTGTCCCTCATCTGTAGCAGGGGCTGATGCACCAGGTACAAATGCACAGCTCCACACGGAAGCGATGTCTGTGTGATGTGCATTCTTAATTTTGCACTAATCTATAACAGCTTAAATGTATGTGGTTTTTTTCCTAAACAGGATGTGTCTGGTTTAACTCAGTTTGTGTACTCTGTGCTGGTATATATTTATACACATAATGTCATCCATGTAATGTGATAGTCTGTAACTTAACATTGGCTGCTCTCAGTAGGCTCTGTAGTATTTGTTTGTGTGGAAAATAATCAGCTGTTGCCCAGTTTATATGCATACTGTTACAATTCTGTGACAAAAGCTTCCAAAACCTGGGATAAGACAGCTTAAACACAGTGGCAGTTAAGATAATTAAGTTTGTCAAAGAAATAACTGCAGTAAATGTCATTTTAATGGTGGAAAATGTGGCATTTTCATCGGTGTTATATTTTTGAGCTATTCCTGCTAAATCTTACATTTGACAGTGTGCCTGATAGTGTCTCTTTCCTTGTTTGGAAACAACATTGGTTTATCTGAAACTATTCTGACTTTGTTTAATCATATTTGTCTAAACACAGTTACTCTCATCTCTGCAAGCTCGCAGAAACTGAATGCTGACTGCATGTATCTACCAGCTGAAGCCCCAAACTTTCTGTTTGCTGATTTAGCAGGGAAAAAAAAAATACATGCCCATACTGAAATATAGGCATACAGTACATAAAAGTACAGATTTTACAATGATTCAGTCCCCCATCCATGTGGATTATCAATGCTGCACTGAAGTCAGTGGAGCAAACACAGCCATTAAGTTTGGCCTTGCTGGCCCCACAGCTTGGAAAAAAGCACCCCTGACTTCACAGGTGTGCTTCCTTTTGGAGCCTGGGAAGGATACACAAATCTGAAATTCAATTTTTTCTTTCCTTCTCCATAGTCCCAGTTTTTGTTGGCAGTGTCGCCATCGTAGATATATCTTCTCACAGAGTGATGAGCCACGATCATAGACCAGTCATCTTTTTGCTCCTGAATTCCTGTTGGAAACCTGTTCTCATCCCAGTGATTAGGGGACAGCTGTGGGTTTTCATTCCTCCTTCCATCTCTTCTACTCTAGATGTTTACCTGCTGTCTCGAGAAACAGCAGTTGTTTCCTCTCCCAGCCTGCAACTTTTATTAAGCTAAATAAGCCTGTACCTTTAATCTCTGCTCATAAGGATATGGGCATCGGGGTTAATAAATTTCTTACTGGGAGATCTGAACCTGATTTCAGCTATTCTGGGAGAACTTCAATCCCAGATACCATTGCAGGCACCCATGTTCAGGGTAAAATAATTCAAAACAGAACAAATTCTCATGATCACTCAGCTAGACCTTATCTTTACGCCTATCCTCTTATAAATCTAAAATATTGCATCACAGTTGTGTTTTTTTCCTTGACAAAATGAGAATTTTCATGTTCTTCAAAAATCCCTCCTTGTTCTTCAGTCCATAAAAGTCTTCAAATATAAGTTTGGTGTTACAGCATATGGTAGCACAGCGATCAGCC
The DNA here is from genome assembly GCF_964199755.1 of Larus michahellis. NCBI lineage: Eukaryota > Metazoa > Chordata > Aves > Charadriiformes > Laridae > Larus > Larus michahellis. The sequence goes on from NC_133930.1 coordinate 64,102,191, forward strand.
TGTTTTGGCATCTGGTCTAACAAGACCCTTGTGCAGCAGCACATCTCTCTGTGGGAATACCTCCCCTGCTACATCCAAGGACTGCATTTGTCTGCTGCAAAAATGGCAGTACACTAGGAATTCACCTTGTACACATGGGATGTACTAGTAGTACATCTTGTGGTGTATAAATGCACCTAAGTCTCTCTCCTCTTCCATTTCCAGCTGATGACTCCCCATCTGTGTGCTCAGCAACACTGTACAGATATCCAGTAACAGGAATAATTGCTGCCCTTGAGGGAAGTTGGTCTTTTACAGACAGCAGTGGACCTGCCGACACTGAATGCTGTTCGTCTCCAGCAGTCACGTGAAACTGTTTATCTTTGCTGAGCGAGGAAAATGGCAGAGCTGTGTGTATTGCAGGGTGTGCTGTCTGGATGCTGAAAGATGCATAAAGGTGGATGGGAGCTGGTGCTTAAGACAGATCTCGGTGAGAGAGTATCTGGTGTAACCAGAGCAGTGCAAGGGAGTGTGAGAGACCTGAGCAGGAGGAGGTGGACAGGCTAAGACAGAGTCAGTGTGATAGTAAAGAAGAGGGGCATGCCCCCAAATGGGCAAGAAAATACAAATGGCTTGATTATTTAGCCCTGTGGGATGAAGAACAGGAGTGAGCGGAAAAAAAGCTACCTGGGAACCAGCTTAAAAAAAAAAAAAGGCATCAATGGAAGCAAAGATGCATTATAGGCAACCTGTTCGCAGAATTATGAGGGCTAAGTTAAAGAAGGTTAATTATTCAAAATTTAAAATGTAAGCAAAAGAATGTACATAAACTGGAGTCCTTGTCAGAGACGAGACCATGCAGAAGCTCAGCCTCATAGTCTGCAGTGCTATCTTTGGTGTTTGCCAAAAGTCAGAGTGAAACATATGTTTGCCCGTTTTCTCTGAGTCTCACAGATTGAAAGACAATTTTCAGCAGTAACTTTCCTTTTTATCACTTCCTCAGAGCTTCGAGATCTCTCTGCTCCACGTTCCCCCTTGAACTGGAGCTAGCAGCCCCTTAAATCATTCCCCTTTGACATGTTGTTAACAGTCTTGCAGCCCGAGCAGTTCTTGCCTGACAAAAGACATTCCTCATCAGAAATTCTTCCAGTGCAGTGCTGAGCAGACAGGAAAGTCATTTCCACTTACTTGTTTGCAGCATTTTGCGTACTGCTGCCATGGCTGAGCAGGGACCGTCTCTGAGTAGGATGCTCACCATGAACTGAGATCAATACTTAAATAAGGATGCAGTTGTCATTTCCAGTTCATCGGTGGAACAAAGTTCTCCTAGCTCATCGTTTCTCTTTTGGCCTTCTTACTTGCAGCCTGAGTGTCCTCCGCCAGTCCCACTGCACAAGTGCTTGCCGCCTGCTCTTACCTAAGAAATAGGATTTGATGCATGGGTTGAGATTCCCCATGCATCAGAGCTATTGCTGCTAAGCAGCACAACCCGCAGAAGCCACTAGAAACTGCAATTATAAAAACATTCAAAAGCTATAGTGTAAAAGGAGGAGAAAGAAAAATACCTAGTACACTCTAAAATTAATCTTTAAAGTGGAAAAAAGGAAAATGATGATTTTCAGAGAACTACAGCAACCTAACCTCTACCTTAAAGACAAATTTCCTTTTGTAGATAACAGAGCTGCAGCAACATGTCGACATGCAGAGTGCAACACTCCGCCTCCCGTCCTTATGTACCGTTTCCACTCCCTGGTGCCCCCGTCCCTGCCCCATCCTGTTGTCCCAGGTGATGCCCCAGGCCATGGGAGCAATGGCTACAGAGCAGGCAGGCAGCCAGGCTGACAGGGGAGCAGAGACACCATGGGGAGGAGGAGGAAAGGAAGGAGGATAGGCAGCTGTGCTCATGCAGGTGTCTGCTTCCTTAGCCCCACAAGCAGGGGTCTGCGCACCTGGCTGTCTATATCACTGCGGCGCTGGCAGAGAGCAGAGGTACCTGCCCAGCACTGAGCCCCTGAGACTGAACGGGAAAGTTGCGTGGTTTTCCCTGGTGACCGCTTTGAGAGAGATGATCTGGCTGGGTTTGACAATTCGCACAAACTCTCCTGAAGGAAGATGAAAGAGTTTCTCTCTGCAGGGTCACAAAGTCACAAACTCAGATAAGACGTATTCCCTTAGCTCTCTGCTGCAGTCGTTGCCCTTACAGGAGCCGTATCCTGTATTCTTCTTTATAACTGTACTGAGCATCACCTTAGAAGCAGCTCACGATTTGACCTCCCCAGACTTCTTGGAAGGTTGCCCCAAATACTTGCAGCTTTCACAGTTAGGAGCCTTTTCCTCATTTCTAGCCTAAAGATATTCATAGCTTGTTTCTGGTTGGTTGTTTTTTGTTTTTTGTTTTTTTTTAATGTGCCAAGAATCCCTTAGCTTAAACACCTTCCTTCCACCCTGCCTGGTGTTTACTGTGATGTAGTTATAGCGGTCAAATCCTCCTTCAAACCTTTATTTTGCATTGCTGAACAAGGCGAGTTTGGCATCACCTCATCACACGTCAGCCTCTCCATTCCCCGTTGATCGCTGGTTCTCCAGCAGAGGTTTCCCCGCACCAAGTACTTTCCTCTCCCACCTGGAAGTACTTTACCTGCTTTGCCGTTGGATTAAATTTCCTGCCCATTTTGCATTTCTCCGTTTCCTTCAGTGCAACCATCAGCTAAACCAGTAACTGATCTGAAGTAATATCAGATCCCGTACTGAAATCCAGCCATCTTCACGTCTGCGATTGTTACATGAAGTTTAGGTTATCAACGCCTCTGAAATTGAGGATTTTGTGCTCTGTAAATAGTCCATAGGCAGAGGGTTGTTTTCCCCTTCAGCATCAGTGTTTACGTTCACATCTGCTGTTGTGCCCAGTGCAGTTGTGGTTTGATGGGAAGAGGTTCATCTAGGTATGAGTGGCACCCCATGTTCTGAAGTATGTTAAAATTAACATTTATTAATCTTCCATTAGCACCTTTTAGTCTAGCAAATCTGTTCAACCATAACCTGCAGAGGCTAAAGGGTGCTTGGGCTCCTCTTGCTTATTTATACCATACAAAACAGTGAAAGGCTATGAATTTTTAATTGTATGTCTCTTCATCATATTTCGCATTCATAATTCAGGTCATAGTAAGCCAGAAGCCTCTATGATTAGAAACTCCCATGAATGATGGCATTATACAGAATGAGGTGGTGAAGGCGGCGGTGTTAAGAGGGAATGTAATTTTCGATCAGACTCTTCATAGTTCTTCAGTCGGATTGTTTTCTCACTCTGATCAATAGGAATTTAGCTGTTTACTTGAATGAGGGCAAAATAGCTTATTCCTCTTAACACTGATTTAATTTTAGATTCAGAGGTGTGAGATAAAAAGTTTTTCATCCTAGTTGACATCCTTTTTCTCATTACATGCTTTTAATTTTATTTACTGAGATTTGGAGTGAAAGAATTTATAAACAAGATTTTAATTCCATCATCCCCTCAATCTGGAATTTACTCTGTAACAATAAATACATTTTATATTTCATAATGATTGCCAGACTAATCAATAAAGATCAAACTGTGGACCAGACAGATTCCTAATTTTCCTGGGGCAATTTTTTAGTATGGGAATAAATTTAATCCTTTCCCTAATCTTTAAGTCTCCTGTACACAATATAAAAAGCACATCCTAAATTAAAATACAAAAAGAAAAATACATTGCCACCCTACCTCCATCCCTCTGAGGGCTGTGATAACGTGCGACTGAGTGACGGTCATTACATTTAATTCCACAGAATTAAAACAGGAGGCCTCAACTCTGTTTGAGGGGGACAGCATTGACTGTAAGCTGATTGAGGCTGCAGAGATATTTGATTTATGATGGTAGTGCAGTACAAAACCCCAAACTAGCACACACACTTGGATTTCTTGGAAGATAACAGAAACATTTCCACTGATTTCATAGGATTCGTTGCAGTTTGTCATGTGTGGCTGATGGGTTTTCTAGCTGTAAGTCCTAGTTGGAAATTACTACTTACCAGCAGCCCGAGGACATACACCTGAGCTGGTCTGGCACCCCAGGCCCTCTGCCATCAGCAGCTTTTCAGACCACAGAACCTGAGGCGGACGCCAGAGGTGGCAACACATTCATAGCCATATTTTGTCACAGCTCACTGCGGAAGGCGCTTGTATTATACGAGTTTGTCACAAATTCTTGTCACTCTCCTACAGAAACAGCCCTGAGGGTTGCAGTTTGGAAAAAGCTGGCATATTTGCATTGGGAATACAATCTGACCGCACAGTAAAGTCAACATACCAAGGTTTTCTTGTCAGTTCCATAGCTGTGAGTTTTGGTAGAATGTTGCCTAGCACAACAGTTTTGTTCCACTCAAATATTTTTACAGGGTTTTTCTGAACCCTGGGAAGAGTATGGCACAATAACTGAGAAACAGAAATTTAACTTTTTTAGGTTCTTTCAGAGATCTCCATTATAATAGCAACATTTGGAATTAAATTAAGAAAGATCCATGTAGAAACTAGGAAAAATACGTGTGGAAACAGGATTCTGAAAATTTTTCACTGAAAAAAATACTGTGTCTTCCAGTATTAGCGGATCTCATAAAGTAGAATATTTCTAGTCTTATGTACATTAGACATTAATAATACCGTGAGTTTTAAAAATCAGCAGTGCTGCTTAAAGTTCTGGACTAGAGCACTAAATCCACAGGGAGATTTCTTTGTTAGACAGAAATTAAACATCCTATTTTGATCGGTTGCTGATCTCTCTGAAAACAGACGAGCTGATAGCAAATTCAAATTTACAATCCAGCTTTTCTCTGGTGGTACGTGGTATTTCAGAATTCCAGTTGTTCAAAAAACAGATGTCGGGTGCCTTGATAAGGTCATCACATTTCCCAGCAGAATGTGAATTGTTCTTTTGCGTTGAAGAGCCTGCACAAACCATGTAATATTCCTTTCCAGAAAACTCATAATTACATTAATATGCAATCTGAGATAGCTTTTCAAAGGAAGCAGTCACCTACATAATAGAGATATCCACAGCCTAATCATTCTGACCTCCTCCTCTTTCTAGTAGATGAGAATTTTTTAACTCCTTCCACTTATGTTCTTGCAGGTGTAGCTCATTTTTATGGTTTTGGTTTTTTTAAATATATGGTTTCTTCACAAATATAGCTGATACCTTGTCATGTATAACAAAAATGATCATTCTTAATATCATCACCTGGAGACAAACTTAGGCTTGGAAATGTAGAATGGAAATGGATCTTACGAATTCTAGCTGTTCTGGGGATCCTTTTTTTTTCGGATTAAGAGGGCACTGAGTGACTGTGGTAGAGCTGCAGTAGACTTCTTTTGCTGGTTTTGAATGTAGATTTTGTGTTGCAAAAGCATGAAGGGGCAGGATAGTTGGCAGATCTAGCCTGCAAGGTGTCCCTTGAGTGAGGAGGTTCCTGAGGTGTGGCGTTGCTCCAGAAACAATATATTGTTTTCCTTCCTTGCTTCAGAATAGGAGAGTGCATGTGTCACGGTGCTGCGAGGCTGGGATCAGTCCAAGTTTGCTACACCACCGCTGTAGTTTAATGTAATGGCACCTGGAAGACGGAGGTAGGTGGGCCCTGGCATCGCAGGGGGAGAGGGCTCACCTCTAGCAGATGAACAAACGGAAACACTTCCCACTTCTGTGTGTGTAGACCGTGAGGGCTGTGCTGTTTAGAATTATGTTTTGTAAAAAGGCTGTGAGAAAAGTAAAAAAGGCAATCCTTTTTCCTTTTTTTTTTTTTTAAATATGATCTAGACAGTCCTTTCTTAAATGTAAAATCAATATTAGGCTTAGCAAGTGATACTCTTACGTGTAGGTCAAGCTTCACAATTCAAGGAGAGCAGTAAATTAACCCAGAACATCACCTGTGTGTTATTTATGCATAAATAGGAATTCAAATGAAGAAATGTAAGTATTCATTAGCTACAGTGACGTATTAAAAATTATAGACTTTTTATACGCATAGTTTGGGAAGAGAGTTTCACAGATGGGCAAGAGAAACGTCATCCTCCTTCATTAGTTTATTACTCTGAAATCTCACCTTCATAACAATTCTAAGTCTGACTCTGCTGAAACACGCATGTGAGGCTTTCTGTGCCCTGCTGTGGTCGCGTGCGCCCTCGATGCACAATTCCAGCAGTCTGGTCTTACGAGCACCCCACTACTTTAATTATGAGCTCTCCATGCATGCTGGTAAATTAGTTGGGGTCACTCTCTGTTAGCAATGCCAGGTGGCTTGCAACAGCCAATATCCATGCCATTAAATTGTGCCAGCCTTCAGAACCAAGTGGCCAGTTTCAAATTGCCTGGTGGGAAGAATCTTTGTCTTGACTAACAGAGAGTTGTTTTGATCAGTGCTGATTTAGCAAAGGACTGTTGTAAAAATTTGGACGGGTAGACAGTTGAGTTTTGGCGCCCAGGAACACTCCTTGCCATGGGTTAATGTACTAGTGTAACTGTACTGTATGGGCACGACAAAATCACCTTATTATTGAAAAACAAGTAGTATAGACTCTAACCTACTCCTCGTTTAAGATATACATTATTTTATGAAATATCCCTCTTAAAAAGGGAGAGAAATTAGTCAACAGCCATCAAATGTAGTGCTTTGATTAGAATACAAAAAATTACATTATTGCAAGAAAACTAAAATATATTGGTGTAGAATGAACAGATGTGCACCCGTGGCTAATTAGGGCATTATAATATGGCCCCGTTACAGGTGTGCTGGAACTACAGTTAGCAAATCTCTGTGGTTAGTGAAACCTAACACTTCCAGGAATAGTTTTCCATTAGCTGAACGGCTCTCCGATGCTGGAGGTTATTGGGGCCTGAGCTAGCACCAGGTATCATCGACAGCAGCTTTAGATCTATTCTGTATGGTGTTTTTCATTTGTGTCTTTTATAATTTCCTAATGCAAAACCAAAGACATTACTGACTTGCAAAAACATTACTCGCTTTTTAGTACCCTGCTCAGAATACAGAATATACTTCTTTTTTAGATTCACTAGAATTACAGTGATGTTGCTGAAGTTTGTGGTCTATACAGGGATGGCAGATTGGTCAAATACCTACTGCAGATTTATGCCGCTGGCTTACAGGAAGAAGCCTGATTTTGCAAAAATCTGCTTCCTTTTAAGTTTGCTACAGTGGCATTAATTTACAAAGGCATATATAGTGGATTTATGAAGCGTTTGAGTTCTTTTTTTAGCTTCGTCTTAAAATAATTGCATCTCTAATACTTATAAAATGTTTTTCGTAGTTTGAAGCTAGTTAAAAACTCTTTCTTATTATGGATTTTTTTTCCTATTTGTTTATAATGTGGCTGTGCTCAATAAAGTAAAAAATGCTGAAGACAGGGAGTGAATAGAACAAAGTGGTAGCTATTTAATGTGCATGTAATGCTTTTTGTTTTCAGACCACTGTACAAACAATAAAACCTCAGCACATTTTGGAGGGTTATAAGAGCTACTCTTAAGTGAGGTTAAGTCAAGCAGAGAAGTTCTATGAGTTGTGCTAAACTAGAGAGAAAATCAGTGCTGGTACCAAGGGCAGGATTGCTAGGTTTTGGCGTTTGTTCTAGGGAGGGGACTGTTTGGGGGGTTTTTTAGCCCTCCTCTTTTTTTTTGCAATGCCTCTTTGTGGAGGGGAAAAAAAGGTGTACTGCACCTCGGCAGCTCTAACAGATCAAGTCACACATGTTATTTGGTGGCATTAGCCTGCATCTAATATCATTTCATCACAAATGACTGAGTTTTACCCAAAAGAACATATATCCTTTACCTTTTCGTTATCCAACTGGACAGAGGGCAGGGACGCGGCAGGTGCCCGATAGGTCTGGAGAATGGAGCAGGAAGGTTCTTCTGCACAAGGGGTCTGGGCGATTGCAGGAAGAGAAACCACGTCTGTGTCCTGCACCCCAGGCAGAGAAAGAAAGTTTAAGCATGTGTGTTTAAGCTGCAGGAGGAACATTGTTAATGTGTGTTAATTCTTCGCTGAATTCAGATAGTCTGCAAGTGGGCGGCTCTTCTGGATGGATCTAAGAAGAAGCCACTATTGCAAAGCTCTTCTTCCTACTCTGATGCTGTGGCCTACTTACAGTTTAAGAGGAGAATTTCATGCCACTGCAAATAGTTAGCACTCTGCACAAAGCCCGCTCGTTCGGGATTTGTGTGGGAAGGTGTGTGCGTTATCCTCTCCTACGTGTGTCAGCTTGTACAGAAATGACTGTACATGATTTGCTGTGATCACACCTGGTATAGTGTCGTCATCCTCAAAGGCTGCTTCGCTCTTCTAAAAGCAGGAACATTCAAAAGATAAAACTGTTTCCAAATGTAAAAGAAAATAATTGTGGAGATTGCAGTTAAAACTTTACATAACCTAATTGCTTATTTATAACTTCCCTTCTGAGCTATCTCATAACTTTTAATATAGTAGGCCAGCAAAGAAAATAAAGACTTGGATTTATGCATCTATGCTGATGCATTTCTTCATACTTTTTATAATACACAAATTTATTATCTGAAATCATAAATCAAGTAACTTGCATTAATGCATACTTACACAAAATAAAAAGGCAAATATTCTTTGTTCCACTAAAACAGCATTCTGTTAAATGAGTTTAACTAAACTAATTGAAGTTTTACGGAAGTGTTTGGAAGTCAGTATATCAAGTAGCAGACATAATGGCATACTGCAGTTTCCCAGAGTAAAAGCAAGTGCCAACAATAGGCTTTCTGCAAGATGTTTGGAGAAGCTGTCATTATTTGGTGCCTTTCTAAGACTCCGTTTCGTTGTTATCCAGATACAGAAATCCAAAACTTGCTGAAATATATCCAGAAAAGAAATCGATGTTATTTTTGTCCTCTGCAATGACAAAATGGTTTTACCTTCATTCAGTCCTGAAGCCAATGTGACTGCATTAAGAGAATGGTGGCAGAGGGAAGATTATGCTGTGTATATAACTTGATTTCACGCTTTTATTACTGGAACCTTGTTGATTCCTGTGGAGCTGGGTTCTGACACTCTCACTGACAGTGTCTTTTTTTCAAAGGTTTTTAAGCAAGAATTCTCAGATACTCTTCTGCAACTCTTCAAAACAATCCCTGAATTTCCAAAATAATTTCATTTTTTTGTTTTCTATTTTTTAAGACAAATAATTTTAGCCCTAAATAAATTGTTTATACTGTAAGCAACCAACTCAGATAAATGCACTTTTCCGTTATCATCAGAAATCAAACTATCCAACTCCCAAAGCCAAAGCATACAGGATTTCAGGTCCTGTTCTGCATTCCAAGTTATGTCCTGCCTGAGAGGTAAATGGAAGCACAGAAACAGGCTGCTTATAGTAGCCATATTACTGTGCTTTCAAATAAAGCCTGAACCAGTTGAAGTAGTGGAATTTTACATGGACTTCAGTGGGGACAGCACAGTTTCAACAACAGATTATTAAGTATCCCCATTTCCCTTTTGTGCTCGTCACTCAGACTTCTAAAACACAGCTTATGTGTCACAACAGTTTTAAAGATGTGGAACCTGAGGTGCAGAGGAACTGCATCATTTGCTCTAGGATAAGACTACAGTAGCTCCAGCTCACATGTCATATTGTCATATCAATCTGTAATTTTTGTGCAATTATTGGACATGTGAATTATAAATTGGCTGATACATGCAGAAGATTATAATAGGGCATAGATGCTAACTATGAAATTTTAAATTTCTCTTGATTCCCCCAAGCTGCATGTGTCTTGTTTTCCAAAGTCTACACCAATGTGGAGTGTATGACTAAGTGTACATTTTGAATGATGCATATTTGTTTCTCTGTACTCCATAAGATCTGAGCTGAGTGATTATTTTAGACACAAATTATATGGAGACGGGCTTTGCCACTCTGCATATAGAAGGTGAGCTCACTTACCTTCCTAGGAATAGAAAACAGGATTTTTTTTCTTTGTCCTGTTAAATTGTTAAAAGTTTATTTAAACTTTCTCTTGACTTCTTTAGAAACTTTATCAATTAAGCACATCTCTATCAAACAGTATATAGCTGTAATCAAACTAAATTACTGTGCAGTAGCTTTCATTATGCAATGACAGACTTTTGTAAGGGCTTTTGTAAGGATTACAGAAAGCGCTTGATTACAAGTCTAGACGTGCCTAAAAAGGGAGAGAAAACCATGCTCTTTTCATCTTCTGAAGGGTGTAGTGACTCCATTTATAGCTGAATATGTCCACTACTGAATTGGGATGTATGGCTTTGGTTCTTCCTTCAGCATCCTACAGGCTTGATTTCGTAATAAATTCAACATACACATCCTACGTATGTTCTGGAGAGTAATAAGACTGGTAGAAATGTTCCTTTTGAAAACATCAGTGAATCTGGTATTCCTGAACGTGGCAGCCATATTATAGGCATCCTGGACAGAAATTCATGTAATGAAACCACTGCCCCAGCCACATCAGACCACAGGTTTCTCCCCACTAGTAAGTCAATGCACACAGAAAGTGGTCATCTTGCCTGAGGAGAAAAAGGAGCGCTAGGTCCTTGACCCAGAGCATTTCCACAGCAGTGCTTGGCACTAACCTGAGAGGTATTGTGTGCTACTCCACAAAGCAGCGCTGCGCGGGATGGCACCTGTGAGCTGGCCCTGAACATAAGGTGCAGGTGGAGCTCCCTTAACCAACTCTTTTATCATCTTAGGCACCTCGACGAAGGAGCTGGGTTCATACATGGCAGGAGGGTCTGTAAGCCAGACTGAGGGCTGGTGAACAGGACAGGTTCACAAAGGAGTTAGGGCAGACACACAATAGTAATCATGAGGACACTTGCTGCTGCCGGAGCTGTCTCTGCTGTATGGCCTCTGTTCATTGCAACGCTGGAGATCATGTCCAGAGTTGGGATCCAGTTCACATCAAAGTACCCTGGTTAATGAGGAGACATCACGAAACCCAAAGGCTGTGCAGCTCACGATCACTCTTACAAGTGGAAACAAAGGTGTTTTAGGACTCTTCCCTTACTTGCTGACAGAAGGGAAGTTGCAATGCTGACAGCAGTGGTCCTCTGCCTGCCAGAGAGAGTGCAGGGCCCTGGCAGCACAGCGGTGTGGTCAGAGGGTCAGCTGGTTTCTCATCAGTCCACTTGAACGAAGGTCAGTGCTCAGGGACGGCATATCCATCCCTGGAGGTGTTCAGGGCCAGGCTGGATGGGGCTTTGAGCAGCCTGGTCTAGTGGGAGGTGTCTGTGCCCGTGGCAGGGTGGTTGGAACTAGGTGATCTTTAAGGTCCCTTCCAACCCAAACCATTCTATGATTCTATGATTGTATGATCCTGAAGTTAAGCACAGGCACGAAGTATACAGAAAGCAGAAAACAGGCCAGGTTGTTTAAGCCTGAGTTGGAAGAATAGCAGGAGTTTGAAGGCAAAGTCAGAAAGGCCAGGGAAGAAAATGAGATGCATCTAGTATGAGATGAGAAGGGTAGCAAAATCAATCATCCTCGTAAGAAGAAACCCAGGTGAAGGAGACCTACTGAAAGATGACGAGGAGAAGGCAGCAGTGTTTTTGTCTTCTTTTTTTTTCCCCCTAGTTTTCAGTAAAAGTTCAGCTATAACTAGATGCCTAGCACAATTAACAGCAGTGACTGAACAGTAAAATGTAAGCCTAGAATAGGAAAAGACTAAGTCAGAGCGTATTGAGATCATTTAGATCTTTTTTAATTGGTTATACCCAGTGACCTTCATAGTACAGTCTTTAAAGAGCAACCTTTTTAAGGCTGAAATAGATTTAACAGGTAGCACTCACTTCTGATAGAGGCTGGGCAGAGAGGCAGATGTATGTAGTACTCACTTCAAGAGGAAGAAGTGAGGAATTATAGGCCAAATGCCTTAACTCAACTTCACAGAAAAAATCTGCAGTAAATAATGAAGCAAAAGAATATGAGGCACCTGGGAGATAAAAAAGCAGGGAGGTCACTATCAAGGCAAGTTTTGGTCAAGATCAAGTCATGCTAAATCAGTCTGATTTTTTCTCAAGGAGGGTAAGAGCCATTGTTAGTAGGGGAGCAGCAGAAGGTATCACACTTCACGTGAGTAAAGCTTTTGGTACTTGTCTCACCTGACAGTCTTGCAATAAATTAGGGAAATGTGGTCGTGATGATGTGATTTTAAGCTGGATGGAGACTGGTTGTCTGTACTGAGAGAATGCCTATCAGTTTATCTGAAGATCAGGAGTGGAAGATCAGGAAAAATATTCTCTGGTCTGCTTTTTTAGTGTTTTTGTTGACAACCTCAGATGATGGAATAGAGGGTACACTTACGAAAATTTTGGACAACATTGGGGAAAACCGCAACTGTATTGGACAGTAGGATTAGAAATAAAATAACTTTGGTAAAATTCAGTTACCTTTCTGTACTGCCAAGGACAAAATTGTACATGAACTTGAATAGTCAACAGTGAGAACATGAGAGTGGGAACAAACCAGAAAGGACCTGAAGGTTACACTGCTTGAAAATGCAAACAGGAGTGGGGTATGTTGCAAAAAAGGCAAATAGATTTATGAATACATCCTGTAAAATTTGTCAGGCCACAACTGGAATACATTTCTGCATTTTCAACATATTGATGTGAGTCTATACAGCCTGGAGGAGAGCAACAAGAATGATCACGGGTCAAGAAAAGATGGTCTGTAAGAAAAGGCTGAGCAAACTGAAGTCCTTTAATCTTAGAGAGAATAATGGTAACAAGTACTCAAAAGGCTATTGCAAAAAAGGGAATAATCTGTTTTCTGCCTCTATGGTATATAAGAAACAAAGTAATGGACTTCATCTGCCCCTGTCAAGATCCAGGGAAGTCACAGGGAAGTACTTTGTAATGGCCAAGGTAGCAGAACCCTGTAATAAGTTGCTTGGGGAAATTGTGGAGTCTCTAGAATCAGAGGTCTTTAAGCGTAAATTGGAGAAACAACTGTTGTAGATGTAATTGATGCTGCCAAGGAGCAAAGAGAGGAATAGATGTTTCAGGTTCATTTCAGCCCTACGTTTCTACAGTTCTGCGTAATAGGTACCATAAATAAAATTAAGGAAAAAGGCCAGAGTTTTAAGCAGTCTTCGTTTTTTCTTTTGTCATAAAATCTTTCAAGTTAGATAGGAACGTGAATTATTAAAGGATAAAATAAACAGCAAAGGAAACTCTCACACAGCAATTAGAAAGAAGCAAGAAAAAGAAAAAAAAGAAAGAAAAAGAAAAAGAAAGGAAAAAAGAAAGAAAAAAGAAAAAAGAGAAAGAAAGTAAAAAAAATCGTGCTGCTGCAGTCACAATTAGAGTCACAGGACTTGTTCAGTCTTGAGTTGCTCTTGAGTACCATGGGAATAAAGGCCAAGATGAGGACTGCCTTTATTTTAACTGATAAATCTTTTAGAAAAGGGCCTGTATATTATTCCCATCTCAGTGTCATGCTGAGTCTGTCCTCACCATTTATCGAAGAGTAATAAGACTATCATACTCAATTTTGCTAGAATACGTTTCTTCCAGATTATCTGAGGTGCTCTACACTAATAACGCAGCACCCCACTGTGTGCCTGAAGCACAGCCAATTCACCCGCCTGGCCTAATTACATCTCATGGGCCAAAGCAGTTGAAAAAAAATGTGATCATAGGATGCACAAGTATATTTTTGCACTGTTTATTTTATTTCCTTTGCATTTAAATTCACTAATTTAATACAGACTGCTCAGGGTCTCTAGTGTTTCCATTTTTCTTTTTCTGGTTCATTCTCTTTCGCTAAATGAGGTAGCCGTATGTTCCTTAAAATCAATACTGTCCTTGTTTATAGCACCTGCTTTGATGTGTTGTTCAAAACAAAATAATAATCAGAGGAGAAGGTTGATGAGAAAGCATAATTTCTCTTCCCCATGCCATTGGCCAGCTGCTTGGATGAAACTGCCGTGCATGGAGAAGACTTTCCACTAGGTCTTCTTCCGTGGGCCTTGCTGTGAGATCCCCTGGAGGCCTCTCTTCCATCTACATCTCATCAGGCCAGATGAAGTGCTGTTATTCTACAAGAAAATCTTACATTTTAGTCCGTAGATGTTACAGGACATAACTAGAGTTAAATATATCCGTGTAATGTTGCCATGGAAATACATCATTTTGGTGTAAATATAAATTTTCTGTATCCAGCTTGTTTCACTAACACAGATTAGCAAAACTGCAGTCAGAGAACTGCCATGCCTTTATTTCCTTATAGTGGTTCACGTTGTCTACTGAAAATCAGAAGAAAGTGCAAACAGGACATTTTAGCTACTATAAGAGTATCATGTCATGATCACATTTTTTGTGCATGCTATGTAAAACTGTTGAAGTGTTGTACAGCACTGTGCATCAAAAATCCATCCATAGAATTCAAATGTTTTTCAAGTCTCATCCGTATCTTATAGGTGGGGAAAGTGATGTAACGCAGCAATGTCTTAGATTGTAAAGTGAGTCAGTACGCTTGCTCTGGCTTGATACCTGGGCCTTGATCTTCTCATTTAATCACATCATTAGTCATTAAGAGATACAGCGTATAAATAGCAGAGCACAGGCTATCTGTTTTACGATGAGAGTATGCAATGCCGAAAGCTGTATTCCAGACTCAGAGATACTTGGAATTAATGCTGCAGAGGCACTGCCAGCCAAGGAACATGACGCTTACTAAAATCAATATGTGAGAAATAAAGCGCAATCAAAACAAAGTGTATATAAATTGAAATAAGTGTTATACAGAGTGGATTGTGCTAATTTAACTAAATCTGTTTCTAAATCAAGATAGTTTAACTCAGAATACTCTTCACATATATATGAGACAAGGTAATTACATGCAGTCTTCAATACCAGGAACTATTACGTTTTGTGGGGAGCAGAGCTGTTAAGACTGGTGAAAATTTGCAAACAAGTCCCAGGGTATTAACCAAGTAAGGGAGCAATGCTGAAGATGGACAGAGGGAAATTTTCCTACATGGGGTCTTATGAGTTTGTAATAAAAAAAAAGTTCGCGCTACAAGTTCAATAGAAATCTGTTAATAAGTCAATCAGTCTTGAGGCACAAGCGTGGTTAGCAGGTGTTGTTCGTTATGGTTCTTGCTATATCTGAGAAGGAGCCCTGCAAGCCAGTCTTACTTTACGACTTAAAAGGGAGGAAAAGTTGAACAGCTTCTCCCCAAGTTTTTCACAGATTTCCCTCCCACAAAATGTGATTCTGGGAAGAGAAGAAAATTTTCTTGTTTTTAGCCTCACACTATAAAGTGTTTTTAAGAGTATGGGCAAGTGTGTAAAAGGACCTGCTAGAAGACTGCAGACTTGGCTGGAACATTTCTCTGCACAAATTTGGTCAAAGATTTTTCATACGAATGAATCGGAAGTGTCTGCTTTCCACTGAATGATGGTGAAACAACTGATCCTTCTCACTCCTATGGAGCCAGCTAAACGGGTTTGCAGCACATGAACACAGATCAGCTCAGACATCTCCTTCTGTCCACTCCAGCTTGATTGCTTTTGGTGCACTCCCTGTGTGCCGCTGTTACCTCTGCACGTCAAACACACCAGTGCTATGCTGTGGGAGCATCTTTGCTACAGTTACGTCTTCATTGGCAGATGAAGATATATTTTCATCCAGGCTGGACATGATTGTGTGCAGCCAGGCAGATGTGACCACATTAAGTGATGTAGCAGTGTGCAATCCATCAGTTTCCATATATTGTTGCTCTCTTTTACTTTGGATAACTGGTTAGCTATCGCACTGTAGCAAGCGCAGCTGGCACAAGCACTTAGATTTCACTGTGAAGTAAAGCAAATGAGAATCTTTGGCTGATCTCCATGAGCCACGTCATGACAAATACTGTGACCTTAGGATTTTAGAGAAAGTCAACAAAGCATTTATTGCACTGTAAGAAACACACACTTAAAAAGCACTCAGTGCCACTAAAACAATGCCCAAGGAAAACGCAGTGTATTGTTACTTAATGTTATTTAATCACTGGCAGCCTATACAAACTACAATTCCAATGAGAAACACGGTCAAGAATTCATCTCAGATGCTAACTCAGGTGCACACTGTAGCTGTGCTTTGTAGATGAACATTCAACCATTTGTCATTTGCTGCATGACAGTGCACACACAGTGGTTTTTTTAATAGTGAAAGCACAGCTGAGAGAGTTACTACTGAAATGTAGACCAGGAGACTTTCAAATGAGATAATGTGATTCTACCCTTAAGCATCTTTCTTCCAAGGCTTCAGAGGTTTCTGCTGAATGTTTTACTAACAAGAAATACAGAATTTGTTTCACTAGTTTATCCTTTTTTGTCTATCAGTATATTAAATTCTTTGGAGCCCTTAGCACGGGAAAAGCATGGACCTGTTGGAGAGGGTCCAGAGGAGGGCCACGAAGATGATCCGAGGGCTGGAGCACCTCTCCTATGAGGACAGGGTGAGAGAGTTGGGGTTGTTCAGCCTGGAGAAGAGAAGGCTTCGGGGACACCTCATTGTGGCCCTTCAGGACTTAAAGGGGACTTCGAAGAAAGGTGGGGACAGACTTATTAGCAGCGCCTGTTGCAATAGGACAAGGGTTGATGGTTTTAAACTAAAAGAGGATAGATCTAGATATAAGAAGTAACTTTTTTTACAATGAGGGTGGTGAAACACTGGAACAGGTTGCCCAGAGAGGTGGTAGATGCCCCATCCCTGGAAACATTAAAGGTCAGGTTGGACGGGGCTCTGAGCAGTCTGATCTAGTTGGAGATGTCCCTGCATATTGCAGGGAGTCGGACTAGATGACCTTTAAAGGTCCCTTCCAACCCAAACTATTCTACCATTCTATATATTTTTTCTATGTCTGTCTGTAACAGTGTAAGAGGCAGACATATATTCCAGAAATTCTTCTTTCCATTAGTGGAAGGCAGGAATAGCATCTTTAAAGGAATTCCGTGGTGAGTGAATTCACATATATTGCACGCGCATCAGCAAGACAGATGGATTTTTGAGACTCTGCAATTGGTTTTAAAACCCTTGAGAATTCTGCTCCAGGGACCTCAAGGATTTTATAGTTGGCCCAAGACACTTAGTACATTTTACTACTCAAAGATGTCTATTTGATAGTTTAATAGTTGTATGACCATTTTCTTATCTCTTAGGATTTTATAATGCACAGAAACTACCTTCCTCTGAGACAGACTTTGATATCTCAACATCTATTAGATTACTTCCTAGAAGCTACCATTGTATTTAAAAAGTCAATAATACTTTCTGAGTTGTTTTTCTTCTCAAATGGATGTGATGCTATCTTTGTCTTCCCAAATTGTAGTTTCCTACTCACATTACAATATGCATCCAAGGATCCTGTGCTCAGCAGTTTTCCAGAAAAAAAGCCGCTGAAAATTAGTTTAGTGAATGTGTACCTCACACACATAGCAGATTATTATTCTGCTGCTATAGATTACTAGGAAGATGTTAACTCATGCTTTACCATAACATCTAATTCTCACTTGAGCAAGCAGTGTGCCCTTGTCACCAAGAAGGCCAACGTAATTCTGGGCTGCGTAGGGAAGAGTGTGGCCAGCAGGTCAAGGGAGGTCATTCTCCCCCTCTACTCTGCCCTGGTGAGGCCACAACTGGAATACTGTGTCCAGCTCTGGGCTCCCCAGTTCAAGAGAGACAGGGAACTACTGGAGAGAGTCCAGCATCGGGCAACAAAGGTGATTGAGGGACTGGAGCATCTCCCTTATGAGGAAAGGCTGAGAGAGCTGGGACTCTTTAGCCTGGAGAAGAGAAGGCTGAGGGGAGACCTTATTAACGTTTACGAGTACCTACAGGGTGGGTTTAAGGAGGATGGAGCCAGACTCTTTTCAGTGGTTCCAGTAACAGGACGAGGGGTAACGGGCACAAGCTGGAACATAGGAAGTTCTGATCAAATATGAGAAAAAACTTCTTTCTGGTGAGGGTGACAGAGCACTGGAACAGGCTGCCCAGGGAGGTTGTGGAGTCCCCTCCGCTGGAGATGAAATTTCAAGACCTGCCTGGATGCAGTCCTGAGTAATGTGTTCTAGGCAATCCTGCTTTAGCAGGGGAGTTGGACTAGATGATCTCTAGAGGTCCCTTCCAACTCTGAAAAATTCCATGATTCCGTGATTAAGTATTTTGACTTTCTCTTTTTCTAGTACCTGCATGCAAATGGGATCGTGCACCGTGACTTGAAGCCAGAAAATCTACTCTATGCAACACCAGCACCAGATGCACCACTAAAAATTGGTGAGCAGCATTAAATGCATGCTTCCCTAATTCCCTTGTACGGGTAATATGTGCTAACTGATGTTTACAGTATATACATCTCACCGCCACTTTATTCGAAGTTAACGCTCATACTCAAATGAACAGCATGTTACTTCTTCCACAGCACAGCTGTGCATGGTGTTTTTAAATCCAATACAAAACCAGATGCTTGCTCAGAGAATTTATTGCCAAAATTGTGCAGAATGTGGCAGAGAATAAAGTGCTCAGGAGGAACAAGAAGGATCATGAGATCAGCATTCAGCTGCGCACACTGCTTCTGTGCCCTTTTTTTTTGTTAAACTGGTACTTTAAGGGGAGAGATTCATTGGCATGAATGTACAAATGTGCAGGTAAGCAGTAGAAAGCAAACTGAGCAAGGCTGACTTCTGTTTTGAAGGCAGATTTGAGGGATAAGAAGAAGTGATTTTCAAAAAGAGCATAGGGAAGCTATCTGAAGCAGAGTCAGCACCATGGGGGGATGAGGAGGGACAAGGTGAGACCAGGCTTTCCTGAACTGGGATGTATTATGCCAGTTCTTTTGGGAATGGTGGCCAGTTGCAAAGGGCATGACCTCCAAAAATGGTGTGTATTCCCAGTTTTTGCTTGAGCAAAGAGTAGCTCTGTGCAACACTCGTGAGCTGTAGGTAACCAGTTTGGAAATACCACCTTGTGCTCCCTTACCAGGGAGCCTGGGAGCGTGGGAGCGTGCCAGGAGTGAGTGTTGCCATGTTTGTCAAGCCAGTGTTCATCGTGGGTTTCAGGAGCCACATTTCCACGAACTGATGTCAAGGAATGTAATATAAAATTCAAGGAAAGCCTTGCATCTCGGGGTGATGGTATCTTACTTTGCAATTTATCCTAGTTCTTAACTTTCCTGGAAGGGCTCTAAATGTGGTAGTTTAATGCAGCACCCAGTGGCCTTGGTTTGAAGGTCAGAGCGGTGTAGGGGCTTCTGAAGTGTTCTCCTAAATGCTGTGATTCTTCATCTTCTGGTTAAGATTATTGCCTTGTTTAAATTAATATCTGATTTACAATGAGTGGCAGTGTTTATAAAAGTATATTTCTGTTTAGATAAATAATAATAGCCATTTAGGTACAAGTGAACCCTAACTGCATTTCTAGAATAAAATATGAACTATTTTTATCCTGCTCTGGCATCAAAACATTCCCTTTTATATTCACTATAACAAACCAAAAATACTTTTATTTTACCTTTTTAAGGCCAGATTGTCATCATCTAAATTGAAATTTGAAGAAGTTTATTCTCAGTGAAAACTAAATGAGATTTCAGTTTTTATGTCTTTTAGAAAATGAGTCATGCAAGTATGACATGTAACGTCATGAAGGCTCTTGCTGTCTGAGTGGTAATTAAGGGTGGCAACACTGTGAAAACACTACTTCTTCTGGCACAACCTCCATGCCCCTGGAAGCCCCCTATCAAAATACTGCTGGGATTTTGTCTTGCAGGGACTGCATACTCTGACCCTTATCCAAGAAATCGCTGATGCACAATTTTTTACCCCAACATTGTTCTGTTAATTTTATTGAATTACTCACAGAGTGAAAACCCACAGAGTGAAAACCGAATATATACCTAAAATGCATTTCTGGATCGCTGCTTGTGTGCCCTTAGGCGTCCTATTGTATTGGCTTTGTGCAGTCTTCAGGATAAAATACAAGCTACATTTCTGTCAAGGAAGAGCCAGGAATACTCATTTGTACTGAGAAATTTTGCTTCTGGATTGCAGTCTGAGTAGATTCTTCAAATTGATTGTCATCTCTGGAAATGACAGTTCATTTAATGCATAAATGTTCATTTAATTACATACACAATGTAAAAAAAAAAAGTTATTTTACAAGGAAGTAAGAACATTAATATTCCTAAACAATCTTAACAGCTGACTTTGGACTTTCCAAGATTGTGGAAGATCAGGTGACCATGAAGACAGTTTGTGGAACTCCAGGTTACTGTGGTACGTTGTTTTATTATTTATAGTGAACTTAGCACTGTACTACACAAGGATGGTAATTTTAATTCCTTTAGTAATTTAGACATTAGGAAATTATATATTTGATGACATTGGGTTAATATTTTTCAGTTGGTGGCCTGTAAGGACACTTTCTATTTGTTTAACTGTGAAAGGTGTGCAGAAAGTTTAGAAACTGTGTTCTGTCTCAGTTGTCCTGTTCTTATATGTTTCAGGTTTTTCCAAAATCACAGCTAGTTCTTGCTTCTCAGTCTTGTACATTTTAATAGAATCATAGAATCATAGAATGGCTTAGGTTGGAAGGGATCTTAAAGATTATCTAGTTCCAACCTCCTTGCCTGGTCAGGGGCACCCCCCACTAGACCAGGTAAATAGTGTAAGGCATCAAATTTTAATACAAGAAAGCCACCACTGATACTTCAAATTAAAACAAATTTTCATAGAGTTACATTTAGGTAAAAATATGTTCCCTCATTATCATATGGGAGAGTGAGGTTTTGATAAGCAAGTAAAAAAATACAGTACTGGTAACAGTCCATGAATTATTAGGAATGTGCATTTTTTCTCCATTGCTTTGGGAAGAAAATAAGTGAAGCAGAGAGTGAACAGTACAATTACTGTACACATAACATATGGCAAACAATGCTATAGCTGTGCTGTATGTCAGATATCAGAAATCCAAAGACGATATAACTAAAACCAACGCCCCAAAAAGTCCAAAATCTGAAAACAGAGTTCAAGCACATAACCTGCCACAGTAGGGAGAAAGCAAGCATACAGCTGATCTTGAAAAAAAATAACTGAAAAGATGCTGGGGAGCTCCAGTGGCCATCCCCTCGTGGGTCTGGAGCATTTGGCTCTGCCTGCAGGGTTGCAGCGGGAGCTCATCCTGCTGCAGGAGGGGTTGTGCCCAGCCTGGACATCCCCTCCACACAGCAGACCTTTCCTCAGCAGCAGCGTCCCCAGGTCGGAGGGGACAACATGGGCCTATAGGATGCTCCAGCCCTGTGGAGAGCCTCCAGCCTGCCCGGGGGCGGGTGGTCTGTGGAGCATGGCAGACCCCTGGTGGGTTCTGGCTCAGTTACCCTGTGGTGGTGCCAAGCCGTGCGAGGTGGAGCAGCCGGCAGCTGGATGGAGCCTCACAGGCTGCCAGGCAGCTTTCAGCAGGGCATCCCGGGGAACGCTGCCAAGGTGCCTTACTGACCGAATGCTTCGCTGCCAGAGCAGGTTCAGCTAGCTCATGGACACATGCAGAAGCTCATCTAGACTCCCATAACCAAAAAATGAGACAGAAATCGTGGAATCATAGAATCATCTAGGTTGGAAAGACCTTTAAGATCATCAAGTCCAACCATCAACCTAACACTGACAAAACAACCACTAAACCATGTCCCTAAGCAGCACGTCTACCTGTCTTTTAAATACCTCCACGGATGATGATTCCACCACTTCCCTGGGCAGCCTGTTCCAATGCTTGATAACCCTTTTGGTGAAGAAATTTTTCCTAATATCCAATCTAAATCTCCCCTGGTATAACTTGAGGCCATTTCCTCTTGTCCTGTCACTTGTTACTTGGGAGAAGAGACCAGCTCCCACCTTTCTAAAGCCTCCTTTCAGTAGTTGTAGAGAGCAATAAGGTCTCTCCTCAGCCTCCTTTGTTCCAGACTAAATAACCCCAGTTCCCTCAGCTCCTCGTAGGACTTGTGCTCCAGACCCCTCACCAGCTTTGTTGCCCTTCTCTGGACTTGCTCCAGCACCTCAATGTTTTTCCTGTAGTGAGGTGCCCAGAACTGGACACAGTATTTGAGGTGGGGCCTCAAATTAAGGAGCAAATGAAGGAGCCCCTCCAGCAAAAGAGGATTGCAGCTGCCTGTGCAGACTTCTTGCCCTTCATTGCAAGGCACTTCCACTTCAGCAAACCTGATAATGGCCAGGGATGCTGGTGATCTCTTTTACACCAGGTCAAGCCTGCTGGGCTTCCCGTGGTGGATGCTTACCTCCAGCAGCCACTGTGATCTTGTGGAGAAACCTATTTCTGTCATTCTTGCTGAACTCTAGATCCTGAATGGGCTCTTACAAGAGGCTGTGAGTTGCTAGCAGTGTGCTTGGTGATAGACATCTCAGGTAGTTTTGGACAGAGCTGAGCCAAGCCACATGGAAACTAAAGACTCAGCATTTGCTTTTATAACTGTAGAAGCAAAAGAAAGAGGACATTGGAGAAGATCATAAGATTACTCTGTTATCTCATAGCACAGCTGATAATGCAATTCAAGTGAATCTTCATTACCTGGTATGACGTTCTCTGCCAAGCTCACAAACACATGCCAAGTCTGCTTTAAAGTAGCACTGAATCCAGACTGCTTAGTGTCATAAAACCATACTTCATGCATTAGCTATTAATGTTCTGCTTGTCTTCTCTCATGACAGTTTTACTACAAATGCCATAAAACTGTACTTAGTGCTTAGCCCTTTTTATGCCTGTTGTTGTATACTATAAAATAGGGTTATTCCCATAGAAGAGCCCTCAGCATAGGGATGATTTGGTGCGGAGGGTTGAGGCTGAATGTCTCTGCTGAGAAGAAAGGAGCTTTGTGCCTACAGACATGGACCTGCAATCCTTGCTTTATGACCTGAGTTAACTGACCATGCAGAATTCCTGGTACTTGGAAAATATTCAAGCATTACGTTTCAGAAGTGGAGGAAACCTAGGAGGAATACAGTTGAAATGCCAAATTAAGCTATGAATAATTGATAGCCATAGGCTGCCAACTCCCACATCCTGCCCACCCAGCTATCAGCAGCCTCTCCAGAAAGGACAGCAGCAAAAACCCATACTGGAGTCTGGATTCTTTGGCATCAAGACATACCAATCTACAGTCCCTGGAACGTGTGAAGTGATGCAGAGGACTGAAAGCGAGAAGATGGTCACAAACAACTTAATTTGCTGAGACATTGTGTTTTCAGTGAACTTAACAAGAAGGGCATACGGGATTTCTGACAGTCGCACATAAAAATAAGCCAGTGCAGAGCAGTGATTCATGGTCAGTCTGTTACAGCCAACATCTAAACTAACAGCAACACATCAGTCAAATCCATTCACCAAAAGCAAACTTCTGGAAATATTAATAAGTCATATTTACAAGATGTATAACTGTGTAATTGCAGTCCAGATAGCAAGACAGACCTGTATATACAAATCTCTGGTCTCCTTTGTGGTCATTTTACAATACTGAGGTGGAAGGAGGAGAAAAGCGAAAGAAGGGCAGAAAGTGTCTTCTGCCTTTATCCTGAGCAAGAAGACATCCCAAAAAACATTGCGTTCTCTAGAAGGCGAAGCGTAATGACCATTAAACAGGAAAACTGTCCTATTTGCTTTAGAACCCCACACTGGCATTAACAAACATGGCAGGGAGAACAGTGATTCCATCTCCATCTCTTCTCTGAGGCCATTGGCCGCTTTTCCTGTATGCTGTCCTGTTAGCTACAGGTTGGCCGGTGTTAAAATCAGATGGGATGTAGTGTCCCTTCTCAAAAACAGCCCCTCGCTGTTCATCAGTTTATCAAGCAGAAGAATAAGGAGGCAGAGAAGTCTGTGCTTAGACTGGCAAGCATTTGCCCAGCTGCTAGCAGTACCGGCGGTGTGTAGCAAACCTAGTGATTAATGTCCTTTGCCTTCTATATTAATGCTTTGTAAAAAAGCTTGATGTGTTTCCTGCATGGTGAATCCTCCAGGTAAGTTGAAGAAGTCTGAGCCAGCTGCCCGGCAGCCATTAGAAAGTTGCGTATACTCTGATTAAAATCGTGCTTGGGGGACCCTCGCTCCCTTGGGATGTGGCAGCACATTCCTTGGGAGAGCTAGCTGCCCAACGGAGACCTCCCAGTGGAGGCTGGGAGCAAAACAGGAGCATGCCGGCAGCCTGAATCAGTCCGGAGGGGCAACCAAAGCTTCAGGCTGAGCAGGGAGCTCTCACACATTTAGGGAAGCCCCAGCCCTTCTTGGCCCTGCTGCTCATGGCTGTGAAAGTGTCATGCGGGGAGGGGAAGAGATGGGTACGTGCTGCAGCGGTGGTGCGCGTAGGTGCGGCAGGTCCCCTGGGCACCAGAAATGTGGCAGCCATCCCAAGTGCATCATAGAGCTGGTGGGCTCGGGGGCTGTGCTGCATCCCGTACATCTGATGGGTATTAATACAGATACAAGGGCTGCTGAGAAGGGCTACTCATACGTGGCTTAGCCGTGTCTTTTTAATTATTTTTTTCCAAATTAGTTGGGTATTTTTGTCTGTGTCCGAAAGGCGAGGGGAGGGAAGGGTCTCGCCTCCCCAATATCAAGCCCTTCCATTTCCTCCTCTGGAGACGTGGCATTTTCATCCTGCCACCTCAGGAGCTTTGCCGGGGAGTTTTGCCCCGTGGGAGGCAAACCTCCAGGGTGCGTGGAGCTACGAGCTCTGGGGCTGCGGGGCCAGGGTTGCTTGAAGGTAGGCACGTCGCAGTTTGAGTGTGCAACCCTGTGCATTTTCAGTCACACACAACAGCAAGAGATGACTGTCTGAGGGGTACAGCGGTCTGCTCAGCTTTCCTCGAGGTCTGTCTGTCAGCTGCTTGGGCAGAGGTTAACTCCTCTTTACCGTGTCCCCTGAGACTGCCTGTATTTTCCACCTGCTCTGCGCTATAGCAAAAGCAGCTGCCTGGAATGCTCTTGTCTTTCCTTAAAACAAAATACCAAAAATAAAGCCCAAATAAAGTACCAAGAAAATAAGTAAAACACTGAAGTAGGCGTAGCACCTCCTTTGTCACATTGCAGCTCCAGTGCTGCTGCATCTTCCTGTGCTTCCTTTCACAAACCTAAAAAGCGATTTGAAGCCAAAGTCTGCTTTTTCGTTTTATTCTGGCTGTGCTTGGACACAACTTCTGTTGCTTTATACTCAGTGAAGGGAATCATTTGCCTAATTTGCTTAATTAAAGACTTAAAGGAGCAGGCCCTAACTTTTTAACAGACACTTACGAGTGTGCACGGAGTTTAAACTGACTTTGTGACTGTTACTTCTGCATTCAACTTTCATCTTATTGACCAGTGTTTTATCATTTGCAGCACCAGAGATACTACGGGGATGTGCCTACGGGCCTGAGGTGGACATGTGGTCTCTGGGGATTATCACCTACATCCTGTAAGTGCAGACAGTGCCACGGAGTGGTTCGTTTGTGAGCACCTGCAGGTTTTTATGACATTATGAGCTGTGCCGTTGGAAAACATGAGATCCCAAACTTTAATTATGATATTCCCAATCTTATTTAAGTAAGTCAAATCCTAGAGCATGGCAAAACAGTCAGGTTATATGTGTGATAAATGCAACACTTATTCCTGAACAGCAGCAAGGTCTGTGCAGAATTGTGCTATTAACGTGAATGAATAGCAGCGAAGTTTCTGAAAGCAAAAATGCAGGCATAGGAGCATCAGAAAGCATCATATGGCTTTTTTCTCAGTCACACAAACTCTGAGGTATACTATGATCCTAAGTAGCTTTTCAGCTCCAGAAGGAGAAGTCAAGGTGCTTGCAGTAGTTTCACAGTGCCTGTGAATATTCCCAAATGCAGCTGCCCCTTCTGTGTCAGTCACAGGCAGCACATCAGTCTTGGTGTCTCACAGCATCTCAAGCCAGGGAACTGCCTGGACTCTGTCTGCAAATCAGTCCAATGGGTTAAATGATTCCTGTTGAAGTGTTCCACTTCCTACAGGGTAACCAGAGACACTGTTGACAGCGGGGGTGTGAGTGATGCTGGCCATACATATTTCACACAGTTGAAGTTGCAACTATTGACCAAAATTTTCACACAGTTGTGTTTAAAGGTAGGCACTTGTGCCTGCATCTTAGTATGGCTAGTCCTAATTCAACTGGTAAGCATTGTAATTATTTTTTTGTATCAATGGAATCTTCCAAAGGAAGATTAGTGAGAAGGGAAAATTGTATCTGATGTATTGACACTTCTCTTTATGGGAGAATAAATAACTTCATTTATTCCCTTGGCAACAACAATGCTAAGCTGGCTTGTGTAGTTGTATACGATAGAGGCAGGATGCTTTTTATGGGAAGAAAACGGGATTTTACATGTACACATTAAAGATAAGGAGGACTTTATACATCTGGACCATTTTCTTTCTGCTTCTAGGACTCATTAACTGTGTCCAGCAAGCACAGTGTATAATAATGCAATTATTTTCTGTATGTCTTTTGCAAAGAAAGAATTATATTTTCTAGAGTTTATAGTAAAAGTACAGTCTGATGGAAATACCAGAAAATATCTTTTGTTCTGTAGATACGCTTCAAATAAGTCACAGCTCTCTTTTCGGGTGCCCATAAATAATAGGCCACAATATTCCTATTTACCATTTTGTTATCTGCTCCTTTTAAAATGTGAACCTTTGTCTCAAGGCCTGGTCCAAGTCTGTAGAAGATCAGATGTTGCCTGCCAGGTGATCATTTCTTGTCAGTTCAAGCGGTCCCTGCGAGGCAGGAAGGTGTGAAATTTGCCATCAGGTTGCCCCTGAAATAGGAGAGGTGCTATGGGCTTGCCTAGTTTTTCAACGATTGAGGGATAGCTGTTGTACTTCAGACTGAGTGCCTTCCTTGCTTGCAAGCAGAACTTGAACACAGAACTTGCTTTCAAGTGTAGGCAAGCTCCAAGCAAGAATGTACAGCAAATTCCTCTTTGAATATATGGAGTGGCATTTGCTATAAGTAGCCTTTCATACCTTCCAGCTGTTCAGGAGATGCTCCCAAGCCACATTAAGCCTCTGCACTGGTGTAACCACAAGCATGAGAGCTTCTGGTCTGGATGGGACACCACAAGTACAGATACTCCTCTACTTCTTCCTCTGTCCTTCCTCTCCTCCTCCCCTCTTGAAATGCAATTTGACCTACAGGAACAAGCCAGGCAAAAAGGGTGCTAGTCGAATCCACTTGGCCATGTCTTCCATTTAGCTTTAATGATATTCCACATTTAAAACTCTTCTATTGAGTCTAAAGCTTTGTAGAACAACGTTTCTGATGGGTTAGAAGCTGAGACCAGAAAGGTACAGGTAACTAGTCCATTAATCCTGCAGCCTAAAGGATGGTGTTGCATGTCTTCAGTCTCATAGTTTACTAGAGGAAATGCACATATGTACAGTCAAAAAAATGCATTGCTGCATGTGCCTCCAAAATAGAGTGGATGTAAGAGTTAACTACCATGCTACAGAAGATGTGCATAAAACTGTGTGTTCTCACCAATACAAAGTGGACTTACCACGTGATTAAGAAAAACTTTGACACGTATTTTAATGGAGCTCTTATTCCTGAGGCAAATTATATTAAGACTTATTGATGATAACTGTCATAATTCCAGGGAAGCCACATTTACAGTTTTAACAGCAAAGAGGACCGGTCCTTTTGCATTCCTGCAGCAGGTTAGAAATGCTGCTGCACGTCTGAGATGCAGATAGTGGTCAACAAATAACAGAGGCTTTGCCTGTAGTCAAAATTGCATGGATTTAGTTACAGGTGTTTTTTTCCTAACTTACTTAAAAGGGGACAAAACACTGTCTGGCCATTTCTAATTGATTTTGAAGCTGTTTACACTGATTTTTCTTTGTTTGGTAGATAATTGATCTGAAATGGATCAGCATAGTAAAATGAAATTTCATAATAAAATGAAATCAAGAGCAGCCATGCTGGGTCTTACCCTGGTTTATCTAATTTGAAATCACACCTCTAGTTTTATTCATCTAATTTGGCATGTAGCGAAATATCTGTCTGCTGAAAAGGAAATTTTTTTTTTTTAGGTAGAAGCGTATCCATAGAAATTGTTAATAAGACAACAATAGGTGACTGTAATGAGTTACAATGAAAATATTTTCAGGAGTAAATAGAGAATCACTTCGAAGTCTTCCAACACACTCACAGCAAGCATTAAGCATGGTCTCACTGTATGGCATCAGTGACCTGGTATGCAGAAGCCAGTTTTGGCTGAACCAGTTAGTGGCCCAACAGCCCTGCTCAGCAAAGGTGCTCCATGGGGATTGGTCCGACCTGAAGCAAGCTCAGAAATGGTGGTGGGAGAAGCAGGCAAATGCGGGGGGAGCAGCAGAGGGACTGTGACCTCTCCCACCTACTGAAGCACATGGTATTTGGAGGCTGGATCCATGTGTTTTTAATTCATCTCTGCCAGACTTGGAAGTCACTAACGTGCCCAGAATGTGCTTACAGTGGAGGTTTTCTCCTCTTCAGTAGTGCGAAGTGATGCAGCTGTTCCACCCGCGGCTACACACCACTCCCCAAACCACATTTCTTCCTTGAACATCTGTCTCCTTTTTCAGGACAGTAAGCACACTGATTGGGTTTAAAAACATAAAACCAAGTTAAAACGTAAGGTTAAATTTTCTAGATTTGTTGCTGACTTCTTTATGGTCTGCTGCTGTTTTCTCATCATCATCTCGTTGCTTGTTGCATTTTCTGGAGGCAGAGTAGCAGATAGACTTTCTGTTTAGCACGGAATGCTTATTGGTTGAATAGGAAATTCACTTCAGAACATCTGATTATGTGTGCAGGCATGATTAAAGTGCAATGAAGCAACAAAAAAGGACATTATATAAATGGAAAACACTTCTATGAGTTTGCGTTCCCCAGGGCAGGGTGTGGATCCGTGTTACTCAATATATTCATAAATGCAGTCATTAATGAGATTTCAAAATTCTTGATAATATGTAGGTTACCTAAGTGAAGATGAGGGCTGATTATTAAAACCTGGTGAAGATTTTTACATTTTGTGGATGATATGATGAAAGAATGTACAGTGAGGAACATAACCAAAAAACAGTCCTAATTGGAAATATAAAAACTTCTAACTTCACAGGTGAAATGTGGTTCCTCAGCTAATTCCTATCCCTCAGAAAAGACTTACAGGGATTCAGATAATTGATCTATGAAAATGTTAACTCTGTGCTTGTAAATAATCCAAAAAAAGCAGATCCAGGGTCAGGAATTGTTAGCAAAGAAATGGAGATTAACATAGCAGACATCATTACGCTAATTTGCAACTCCATGGTGTGCCCACACTGAATGGTGTTTGCACCCACTTCAAAAAGGCACACAGCTGGAGGAAACTCACAGAGAGCAGGGATGAGCAAAGGTTTCAGGCTGAGGAATGACTAACAGCGCAAGGGACTCGGCCTGAGACCAGCAGAGCGAAGAGCTGATAGAAAATATTTATTGGCATGTAGAATTTAAACATTCTTACAGTTACACATTTTTCTCTGCTCTGTAAAATTAGGAGTTTGTAAGTACGTCCAGGTCTGGTTTCCCAAAGTGGTGCACAAGACACAAAGTAAGGAAAGATAATACCAGGAACTGTTTGTAGCAACCCAAGACTAATTAATTTTTGATAAATTTATTTCTTTTTTATCCTTGCAGACTTTGTGGCTTTGAACCATTTTATGATGAAAGGGGAGATCAGTACATGTTTAAGAGAATCCTGAACTGTGAATATGACTTTGTGTCCCCCTGGTGGGATGATGTCTCTCTGAATGCCAAGGATTTAGTAAGTAAAGCAAAAATGAGACTGAGGTATCTTTGCTGGTATGTATTTGGCTAGTGTCATTTCCGCTGAGAAAGAGAGTCCATGTTGGTGTGGGGAAAGAATAATTGGTTAAGTGATTGTTCATATGGCTCATTGCTTTTCTTTTTATTATCCCTGGTATATTATGGTCCTGTATAAATATCTCCTGTTAGTCCAGTGCTGTAATTTTGCACTCAGAACCATGGATGTTCA